>NC_031502.1:2029225-2049501 GCF_000237925.1 Schistosoma mansoni | reverse complement strand
AGTGAAGAGGAGCATCAGAAACCGACAAACGTAAATATGTGGAAGATTTAGCGATGACAGCGGGAAAAGGCTGCAAGTGAGGGAAACATGAGACAACTGTATGATACAACCAAGAAACTTGCTGGAAATTACCGTAAGCCAGAAAGACCAGTGAAAAGCAAGGAAGGCAAAGTAATCACCGACATTGAAGAACAACGAAACAGGTGGGTAGAATACTTCAAAGAACTCTTGAATCGACCAGCTCCACTGAACCCACCCAACATCGAAGCAGCACCCACGGACCTCCCAATCGATGTTGGCCCACCAACAATTGAAGAGATCAGCATGGCCATTCATGCTTTCAACTATGCAAATACTAAATCTCCACAAAAAACCCCTTCAGATAATGAATTGAAATCCATTCATTCTATACATTTTCTTTATCGATGATGGATTATAGGATCTCATGAAAACTGGGAACCTGTCCAATATTTAATTAAAGATGTGTGATTATTGATGATAGCATTGTTCTTGTCAATAATCAAAACTTAAATGATCAGTTGCCAGAAGGGTACATAAATAACCTAATAATCTATTGATTCACACATTGATCACAAACTTTAATCGTGATCGAATACTGATGAAGTTCAGAATGTATAGTCTTTTTCTAATTGTATCTATAATAATTTTAAATGATCGAAATGATAAACACATAGGATTCAATTTCTAGTATGAAGATTAAACTAGATTATAGTTACATTTAATCGATAAGATCTACACAAAAACATTGAAACACGTTGAGTAGATAGTTCACCCTAGGTATCATTTATCAAAATGGATACAATCATGATTACCAATGAAGAAAAAAATAATAAAACTGATTATACGAAATAAAATTGTTGATCAGTCAGTCAGTCACAACGTAGAACTTCGTACGTACGTACATCAGTTCGAGTTGCCATACCACATTAGCACAGAGATACAGTTGTCGATTCAAATCCCATAGTGGTAGAAGTAGTAAGAGTATAAGCATTGATGTGAGAGATTAAGGTTTGAAGATGTTATTGAAGGAGTATAATACAGTGAAATAAATTTGGAAAGAGAAAAAGGATAGGGATATGAAGAATTTAGAAGATTAGGATTTGGCAGAACACAAATTGTTGATGATTTGGTTTCATTCTTATTATTTTGTTGTTTGTTGTTTTTTGTCGTAAGAAAATTCTACCCCTCTATTTATATTGATGTAAATTGATAAGGTTTGAAGGGGGAAAAAAGGAAGAATAATTCAGTTATTGACAAAAATTTTCGACGACAACAATATTAGATAATCAAATTTATTTGTTCATTATGAATGGGAAAATATGAGAAGAGACTCGGTTATATATAAAAAAATATGAGAAACGTTGATGAATAAAAATGACTAATATAACCGGTAAATTATAATTTGTAACAAATTGAAGATTATAACGAAATGGTTAAGTCTTAAGTGGATGAACTCAATATACGAGTAGTAGGACATGGATGTTTTAATGACTCAGTTCAGTTAAATTGGTTGAAACGATTGTTCTTTTGGTTTCTCCTACTATGCCAGGGAGGTCGATTGCAGAGCGAAATGCTTAAAGCAGTAACTTAAGGTTCAAACGAGAAGACATACTGCTGACTATACAGAGGAATGATGGCAGTAAGCTGTTACATTAGACAAAAAGCATTTTTAGCGATGCTGCCTCCTCAAAACGGAAGAGGTTTAAATAGGTCAGGTCTTAAAATAGCACACTACACCCCGTGCTCAAGGATTACAGTTACTAAAAGCCCTTCAAAATACTTTGAGAATATCTCACGGAAAAGCCGTATGTGATTAGTTGCCTCTTAGGCACTCCGGTCAAACACCCAAGTCGTCAAGAACACTACTAATTCAGTTTTTCCGGGTACCCGTGGAGTTATATATCCATGTTATGAGAAATTGTCCAAATACCTCTAACAGTATTGATCGAAACCGGATAGTTTTAATTGATTACAGACAAACTAAAGCTAATTAGAGGGAAATGAAATAATTTATACACTTTTAACAGTTTGTGAATAAATGGAACCAGTGTTAATAATAACATAACCCAATACACTATAAGTGTTGTTTCAAACACTGACAAATTATCATTCCATCGCTTTATAATTTCACAACAATTAATATTATTGATTTTATATAGTTGAAATCATGAGTCAATTGAAGTTATACAACCATAGCGGATGCGCACTACTGAGGAGTCTCACAATTGGACGAAACGGCCGTCCAGTGCTTTCAGGTTTTTAATAGTGGTCTAGCTTCAATTGATTCGTGATCTCAACTATATAAAATTACTAAAATCTCCACAAAGCCCCCTTCGAATATTATCGAATAAATGAACAAGAATATCTAAATAAAGAATAATCTGTATCACTTATCCAACCTTACATTTTCATGAAACTTCTCAAAGCATGCTGTAGAAAGAATCAACAAAATGCGCCCAAGTTAATTTATAAAAGTCGAGTGACGTATGTACGACATACATACAGAATATAGACACTGATAAAAACAAGAGAATTGTGACATATCTGTGACTGAGGCGCCAGGAATTATGATTAACAACCTGTTATAAAGACGGTATATCTTTCTGAGTATGCATATATTATTCAACAATTGTTAAAACTTAGATCATGAACCCATAGAACAAAGCAAGCAAAACATAAACATGTCAACATATAATGTGTAACAGAAACCAGGGGAGAGATTTATACACAATTACAAACCCTAAGTAACTTTTTGAAGTCAGCAGGATTAGCCATTGTCAAATTAGAAAGTGTATCTTGAAGAATATTATCACGTCGAACAATAATAGTGAAGTACGGTGATGATGTACTGCCATCATACATACGTGTACCAATAAATGGTGAAAGTAGACTTTGAAAGATAGCAGATTGTTGCGCTTGTGACATAGCTTGTTGCATTGTTAAACGAGCTTCAATATTAAGCATTTCAGCTTTGGATGCAGCGTCAAATACAAATGGATAATCGCAGAATGAAAAGAAACGCTGTTTGATAATGTAAAAAAAACAAGTTAACGGAAAAATTAATATTATAATCAACTTAAACAATAATTTAACTGTCAGTATGTGGTTGTGGAAACTATTTATTTTCATTAAAATTATGGACCGATCTAAGTTAGACCAGCATTTGAAACCAGGAATCAATGGAAGGTCATTGTGGTCAAACATGGGACACCTCAGCAGTGCACACCCACGTCCTCACACATGAGAAGCAAGTCGTTGAATGTTATTCTAAGTGGATTAAAGGTTAAGCGTTTACGCGCGAGATTGAAGGTCCTGAGTTTGATTACAGATTAAGGGATAGTGGGTGCAGGTACAGAGTTTGATCACCGGTGGGGCAGTTCTTTCTGATTCTCAGTAGTTACCTAACATAGGTTAGTTAGTGATCCAAATAAAAATGTCTATTTAACAGCACTTTCTAAACAATTAATTCTTTGCTGTTCGAGGTATTCAATATTCAGTAGTTTGATCATTGAGACAAAACCCCAAATTTTAAGGTCTTGATAACAAAGTAGTTTCTTATCTTTAACATAATCGACAGTATTGGTGCAGGAAGATTTATGATGATCAATGAATACACTTAACTTTCAAGCATATGCTTACTGAAACAGACATCAATTTCCTAGGTTACATCTATAGGGAATTTGTAAGACTACACTGATGAGAGGTTAGCATACTAAAAAAGCTGCTGATTTCTACTTGATTAAGCGGTCATCTACCTAAAGTTAGGTCACAATATAACAGACAAAATTGTTAGTCTCCAGATTGCATGAATACCTAGTTCTCTCTATCACAATAATTACTTGAGTACTGATTTATCAGAATCGTGTGAGTCGAGTATTATATATAACTAAGCTCTCTGTGTATTTACATACAACTTAAGTAACAATATGACGTTATTGCAGTTAGTCACCCCTATAGTTTCAAGTATTATCGTCTTCACATAGTTTCAATGCCCCTCCCATATGAACACCTTAAAATTCGGTAACAAAGATGAGTTGTAGAGATGTTGGTGAATAGGGAGGGGAATGAAGCACTGTGAATACCCCCTAAGCACCAGGACAACCACTGAACAATCTGCTACTCTAATGTCATAAATAATAATCAAACTAACTCAGCATGATGGTCATTTATGCATCATACGAATGAATTTCAGTTTATTAATGTCTAATAACTAACAACCGCTTACTTTACTATAACATATAATTGATTCATTGATATATATACGATTAAATTCGAATTTCATTTACTTACCATTCCACCGGAATTACATTCTTGTAACCAATTTACGAATGCACTTCCTATATTAATTTTATCTTTTAACGATGTAAGATAAAAAGTATTATATGAGATTGGGTTGGGATGATTTTCATTAACCTAAATATAGTTTTTAAAGAATATACATAGAGTATTTTGCTTTATAAGTGAAAAAACAACTTCGTAAAACTGTTGATGGGCGGCCTATACCTCTTTATGAGGGGTAACAGAAGTGAGTGAGTGAGTGAGTGAGTGAGTGAGTGAGTAAGTAAGTAAGTAAGTAAGTAAGTAAGTAAGTAAGTAAGTAAGTAAGTAAGTAAAGTAAGTAAGTAAGTAAGTAAGTAAGTAAGTAAGTAAGTAAGTAAGTAAGTAAGTAAGTAAGTAAGTAAGTAAGTAAGTAAGTAAGTAAGTAAGTAAGTAAGTAAGTAAGTAAGTAAGTAAGTAAGTAAGTAAGTAAGTAAGTAAGTAAGTAAGTAAGTAAGTAAGTAAGTAAGTAAGTAAGTAAGTAAGTAAGTAAGTAAGTAAGTAAGTAAGTAAGTAAGTAAGTAAGTAAGTAAGTAAGTAAGTAAGTAAGTAAGTAAGTAAGTAAGTAAGTAAGTAAGTAAGTAAGTAAGTAAGTAAGTAAGTAAGTAAGTAAGTAAGTAAGTAAGTAAGTAAGTAAGTAAGTAAGTAAGTAAGTAAGTAAGTAAGTAAGTAAGTAAGTAAGTAAGTAAGTAAGTAAGTAAGTAAGTAAGTAAGTAAGTAAGTAAGTAAGTAAGTAAGTAAGTAAGTAAGTAAGTAAGTAAGTAAGTAAGTAAGTAAGTAAGTAAGTAAGTAAGTAAGTAAGTAAGTAAGTAAGTAAGTAAGTAAGTAAGTAAGTAAGTAAGTAAGTAAGTAAGTAAGTAAGTAAGTAAGTAAGTAAGTAAGTAAGTAAGTAAGTAAGTAAGTAAGTAAGTAAGTAAGTAAGTATATTTAAAACGATATCCGAATGGAAAAATGAACCGATCATCAAAAGCACAATGAATGTACACTTTTATCGAAAAAAGCTACTGAGATATGATCACAACTATAATAAATACACTAGACAAATATGTACTCGATGTAAGCGTTTCATAAATTCCAATGCTTGACGGATACTTTCTTCTTTTAATTTACGCTATAAAAGTAAAGAAACAAAACTACATGTAATTCTCTCATTATCAATTCGATCATATTAAAATAATTAAATATATATTTTACCGAACTAAAAAAAGTTGACCAATGGAGGTTGATTGATTGATGATGTTTTTTACGCACTGCTGAGGAGTCCCATAATAGGACGAAACGGCCGTCCAGTGCTTTTAGGTTTTTCTTGGTGGTCTAGCTTCAATTGACTCATGATTTCAACTATGAAGATATTTTTTTTTCACGTTAAACATATCATCATAACACATAACCATGAATAGATATTAATAATGCAGTAGATTAGGAGCTTCCGATAGTTTTTCGCAGGAATAATTAGAACTTGCGAAAGTGTTTAAAATACCTTGACCAAGCAGAACTTTTTAACGAAACCTTCAAAAAATTCTAGAAGTTAACCGATCGTGTTATGATAAACTAACTGGACATTTTCCTTTTTTATTAGTGATTTTAGTCTGTTTTTAAAAAGTTTCTATGATTTTAAAATCACATAGAATACTACAAATATCCTTATTTGCTGTATACCGAATAACTTAGGAGATAAAAGTTCTTTCATATTACCCGATATTGTTTTTTCGTTCGAGATTCTAGTGCGAAAAATTCATGGGAACTAAGAGTTCACGTAAACAACTTATCAAAATTCGAGTAAATCTGTCAACCAGTTATGTACTTTGGTTCGAAATTGGTATAACATAACAGGACATCAAGAATAAATAATCAGAAGAATTAGCAGAGTAGTGGAAGTAATAACAGTTTTATTGATATTAAAAAATATAAGGGATAGACAGTACAATTTGAAAACAAAAGATGAATTTATGGAATAAAACAGAAATTAAGATTATTTTAAAACTGAAGCTCTAATGAAGTGTGCATAAATTATTCACTTGATTGTGATCTACATTTACTCGGCCCCCAAATGCCCTGGTACGGCCGAGAGTGGGGAGAATCCGCTCTCCCTCTCGAAATGCCCTCATATGGCCACGCGTAGATAGCCTCTGTCAGGGAAGTCCTACTCACTGCCTTCTCGTGGCGCGGGTGTTATTTACGAAATTGAGAGGGCGAAAAGCAAATGTCCGGCGCTTTAACTGGGCCGGTGGACATGGAAAGTCCACCTAGGGGAGTTGGAAAACCCTGATTCCAAACCAATGGTACACATGGGCTCCAGTATCCTGGGGGAACAAATGGCGTGTGAATCAATCGTCGGTCAGCGGCTACCATGGGACTGCATCTCCTCACGATGCTCCACTGCCTTGTGGATCAGACCTTTAGGTCAAAGGCTCCGGGTGTGACTCCCTAAGAAAACCGCCTGCTTCGGTTTGGGCACCCTTTTAGTATCACAGCCCTCACGCAAATGAAACGAGATTTGTATAGCGCATGTGTATCTGGTGCCTCTATGTATCAATATTTATGTGTTCAGATAAAAAAATAAACATTTACTCGTTACGATAATTACGTGGACCCTAATCAAGTAGTCTACATTTACTAATATGACTAAGTCAATAACAATATGGACTGATTTAATGTTTTGGCATCTCTCTAGTTGAACATAAGTAATACATATCCTAACTACCTCGATAGTTGAAGATTCATTACTTCATCAATCGATTTTTCATTTTTACCTCGTACTTCATGTATACCCATAGCACTACATACTCAATGATCTCAACACAAACAAACAACTAAACATTATCATACAAATAATCTAAATATCAGTTTGTCAGTAGTTAACCAACTTACCTGACTATACGCTGAAGCTGGTTCCATGTCCAATATATATGAAATTAAATTATTCAAATTCTATATATTTGGAGCAACAACAAAAAAAACAATCAGCAAACTACCTTGTATAGCAGAAAATTATAAGAATATCAATAATAAGTTGATCTACATATCCTTAATAAGTGGTTTATAAACATTGTGTAATGATGAAATTCTTTATCAATCTTAGATTAAATTCATGATAGGGTGTGAAACAAACTATGATTATATTGACTTACATAAGATATAAACAAAATACAATAACCTGTTACCATTTGAGCTAGTTATTGTCTTCAAATAGCAAATGTTTTGAAAAAAGAAAGCTTCCCAGTAAAATCTAACGAATTAAACTATAAGTTAATATATTAGTAAATGAAACCAAGTCTATTGAATCAATGCTTTATATAGTGAATGCTATTCAATATGAGTGTGTTTGAGTCTCAAATATAACTGTGATGCATATATATATAGTGAAGAACAATATTAAGAAAGATATATATATATATGGATTTAACCACTGTAAAATAGTAATAGTCTAGGTGAACAGATTAAAAAAGAGACAAGCAAATGTACATTCATTTACAATCCGTTTGTGTTCTCAGCTTTGTCTACTTCTATATTGTTGTAGATTATTATAAGTACTGTGTAACGCGATTAAGATAGCTTTCTCGAAGATCATTCATTTGTGAAACTGATATTTCAGTTCTTTTACTAAAGAGAAATATTGATTGGTAACAGATGCTTGAAATTCTTAACATCTTTGTAAGGAATATTTTAACAAACTACTCTATGAATTATGTCTTTTCAAATACAGTACTCTTATATATTTATTTCATTTACATGCTCCAATCCTTTTGCATTACCTTAATCATACCTGTAAACTAGAGGAGGACTAGTAATTATTTACGAAATATTAATTTTAGAAGGGGTTTTGTATGGATATTATAGTAATTTTATTAGTTGAGATCATGAGTCACTTGAAAGTAGACCACCATGGAAAACCTGGACGGCCGATTTCCATGGTGGTCTAGCTTCAATTGACTCGTGATCTCAACTATTAAAATTACTATAATATCCACAGAAAACCCCTTCTGATATTAATCAACATATGGTCACTAGTAACTGGCTTCAAGAGATATTTCTTGGAGTTCTAGTGAGAAGCAGTGACCAGTGGTGTTCAATCACGTCTGTTGTGAGATATCAACTCATTGAAGACAATTGGTTAACGGTTGCTCAAACTTCGTGGATCGGTTGAGGTTAGACATTAACACTGTGGGATACCGGCTCAGTGGTCTACAGGTTAAGCGCTCGCGCGCGAGACTGGTAGGTCCTGCGTTCGAATCTCGCGAGGCGGGATCGTGGATGCGCACTGCTGAGGAGTCTCACAACAAGGCGAGACGGCCGTTCAGTGCTTCCAGGTTTTCCATGGTGGTCTAGCTTCCATTGACTCATGATCTCAACTATAAGAATATTAATTCGTTTATAATATAAAAGAAAACAGAAGGATGAAGGTAAACACCAGTACATAGACTGAAAGATATTTTCATCTGAACATAAGTGACGTAAACTATGGTTTTTAGGGTTCATTTTGTAAAGTCAACACATTTTATACTCGGAAATCATCATTACTTATAATCTACTGGTTAGGATTTTTCTTAAGTAGATTAAATATTCACAGAAATGGACAAACATTTAGTTATATATAATAATAACAAAAGATATCGGCATGGAATATGCTAGTTCAAAAAAATCGAGACAAAATTAGCCAAAGTACGAGTAAACAAAACAGATATCAGAAGGTTAAAAACTAATATTACATCTATAAAATATTTTTCAGTCTTCATTCTTGTCTTGTACTCTTTGTAAGTGAATCGGCTTACTACTTATTAGTAATAAGTAGTTAAAGACAAAAGTCAAACATTTTATGACAAGTAAGTTTTAACGAATGATACACCTTATTGTATTTACTTATGCCTTACTTACAGAATTAAAATAGCGATTCTTCTCCTGCATTTACTTGGTATTTCGGTTCACACTATTTTTTGAGGTTTTTTGTGTTCTGATGTAATCACATCTTGGTTTTGTGATTGATAATGCGTCATGGAATTTCACGTCATTGAAGGGATTCATTTCCTTTTAGTTTTGATTCGACAGTGTAACAGATCCCATTGTCGCTTCACGATTCAAAGCTTTATTAATTCATAGCGTTTATTCTACGTTTCAACATTTTATCATCCTTATAAATAAACCTCATTTTTTTTTTAAAAAAAAACACTTCTATATCAACTTCGACAACTGTTCATTTAAACAAATACATAATTCAATGGAGAAAAGACATACCAGAACTAATTTTTTCAGATAACGTGGTTGCATTTTTGTAAACCATCGATCTGTAAAGAAAGGATGTGAGAGAAATATTCGCTGACCATTATAGAACACGATGACATGTAAAATATCACTGATAAGAATCTATCTCTCTAGTAGTAACATATGTATATACTAATCAATAAATCGAAGAGAACATTGTTTCGACTGTTTTAAATCATATAAATCGGTATCCGGATTGGCGATTTTATCACGTGAAAATTAACAGGACAAAAGTCATAACAGATAGCCAAACTAAAACATAGCATCAATCAATAAAGTCATTGACAATTACAATGAGCGATACTAATAGGTGTAGACAGCCTGATTGGGTTTATTATTGTAACCAGTGGTTAAAGACCTTGCATGAGATGACTCGGAATTGTCTGCAGTGGAGCTGGTCCTTAGAACTGTTTTTTATTATACTAATTTATATTTTCGTTAGTCGTATTGTAGTGAACAGAACACTGGTTGAGACAATCGAATGTATTTAAGCAAAAATTACAGACTATCTCACTAAATTCTGATAACCATACAATGAATAGTTAATTTGCAAATTAACAGTCAATTGTCTCAATCTTCATTGTTCCTTCTGTAAATATCAGTTCATCTTCTCTAATTCCACAGTTCATGCATTTTCCTACCAATTGTGCTTCATTTCATTTCTTTCCTTATCGGTCTTCTGCCAAAATACATTCTATGTCTGACCATCGCCATATACTACTTATAATGATATAAGTAGACTACACTACAGTATATTCGATGCTTAATCTTCTTTCTTGACATTATTACTGTCACTACTACTAATATCATTCTAGGATTTATCTTGAAAATTTCACTTCGCTATATTAATGGAGTGTGACGAATTGAACTGATGTGCGTATATACCAGGTTCTACATCGCGTTTGAATGACTAACTGAAATATTCGTTTTACGAACGAAGACAACTAACTAATCTGATTAAGTTAATCTTTGCAAAAGGTTGCACATGTGGATAAATGAAACAATGAATTCAAGTCACCTACGTATTGCTTCACAAGAAGTTAAACTGATACAGTGGATAATAATATTGCTTTTTTTGCATAAAACAAAACGTTTTAATTGCGACGACTCACTTAAAACATTCCAGTAAATAGCATATTATCAAAAACGAGATCTTCATAATTTTATCTTATGATAGATTTTATAAGCGAAAAATGAGGCTTCAATTATATTTCTTCCTGAATAGTTCAAAGGCGAAATGTTCTCAAAAGATATCTACGATCAAATGCATACATCATTCTCGATACATGCCATACAGTTAAAACTGCTAAACTGAATTAAAATGATTGAGTGATACGTTATTTCAAGTTATACAATGTCAAGCAAATTGACCATTTACCTTCCCAGGTGGGTGAATAAATCTCTATATGTATGCTATGGGATACATGAGTGAAAACTCGCGAGTTACCAGAGTGCATCTAACGTGTATTTGCTCACAAAGTAAGTATATCGATGTGTATGCCAAGGGATGCATAGGTGATAACTTATGTGTTCCAGGTACGGATGTAGACTATACTTGACCCTGGGGCAACGCCCGCGTGCCAAGACTCAGGGGTCCAAACGATTTACCTACCTGATAGGACTTTGCACAATATGTTTATCACAGTGACCAAGGATTTTAAAATCCTATTTACTGGTTTACCTGCATTAAAACATACATACTTTAAATAGATATTGATCTCTGACTAATCAACCTCCTGCCTTGGAAAGGCATCGATGACAATTAACCTGCCTCCTTGTATTCAAGAAATAGGTTACAACGGAAAAGTATGTACGCTAACAAAATATCTGGTTGGAATAATTAATGACTGAAGTGAACATAGTTTTGAATACGAGTTACTTAGTAATCGATAAATAAATTTTTTTTTAAAAAAGTCCTTCAATGGTTAATGACCTTATCAAGTAAATAGAAACGATTCACATGGATACGTCTAAAATGTCAATAAAGACACACTGGATTACCTAATATTTTTGAAGGCGCTGGATCAAGTCTATTGATAGCAACTGAATAAGCATTCAACACCAAACCAGGAGTAGAAAATCCTGAGCTCAGAACAGGATACGGTTCAAAATTTGTATTCTTTTCTGATGTGATATCTATGTTGTTCACGTCAGAGACTGCTTCGTCCATAATTGGTTTTCGAGGCATATTTAGTAAATCAGATACAGAGAGAAACATTAGACCTCGGAGACATTCAATACTAGGATAGTTAAGACGTGATGTTGACAACACATTATCCAACAGTTTGTTAATCAAGCGTTTTAAATCTCTTTTCGGAAGAATATGGAAAATTTGTGACTGCAGTTTACAAGCTAAGTCTAAATCTACACCGTGTTCCTCTCGATCTGTTTTAAAATGACTATTTGGCTCCCTAGAAGAAGCAAGAAGTAAAAATATAAGAAAATAAACAGGACAGAAAATTAAACATACTCTATACTACTAATAAAGTAGACTACAATATGAACAGGGAGGTATAATCAAATAGAGTTTGAAGGATTCCAACTGTAAATGATAGACATGAATTCAATTTACTTAATAATCAGTGTGATGACGAAACAGTAAGGTGAAAATAGTTTAGGAGATAAAACTTCTGAAGGGCAATTTCGTTTATTTGATGTTAGGGATTAGGGTTTTTTGATATGATGAACGAATTTTCGACTATCAGGTTGGGAGAAAGAAATGTTAATTGATAAATAATATCCAGCAGGACGACGCGTCACTTGGTGATTCTAATGAAAACGACATAAGGCTATAAAAACGTATGGTTAAAATAAAGTTGGGTTAGAGTCATGGTGAATTATCTTCGAAAAACGTTGACGTTTGGATCCATGCATTGTGAAACACCTCAGCTATGTACAAGTATGTAACCCCCTCTCCCTTAGAGGTAGTATCTTTAACCTTGCTCGAAATTTTAAAACATAATTCTATTGCAGCTATGTGACCAGATTTGATGGTGTTCAGGAATCAAGAAGTCTATTGATTTATGTTCTTTTGATACAGTCGGGCCAAGTAATGCTGACAGATAAGTTTGGAAAGATTATGCATTCAAAGCCGATAAAGCGTGCTTCGCAAAAGTAAGGAAATTGGCAAATAAACAGTGGATCAGCCTGTGATAGTCTATTCACAAAGAATTTCAAAACACGATAGGAACTAGGGGAGAAAAACTGAAGCTCAGTTGAATAGAAGGTCTGTCTGTTAGTAATCTCTACAGTTATGATCATGTATTGTTTTAGTATCTAAGAAAAACTTCATATTATCATAAAATTAAAAGGATAGAGCACAATTCAGTTCAATGTCATTAACGCTCTACAGTGATTAAAATCTCTATCTGATATTTTTAAACTTATTATAATTTAAAATGCTTACTTCTCTTCAAGACAACTTGCTGATAAACAACCTAAGGAAGAAAATACAGATTCAACCTTTGAAACAATTGTCATTGGTTCATTTGATGTAGAACTGAGTGATGATGTTAATGGACGAGATGAAGACAGTGATATAGATCGAGAAATTGGAGGTGGAAGTGCTAGGGCAGTATGAGCATTTCGAAGTTGTTCTACAATTTCAGGACAAATAGTAAGAATGGATTGTAATGATGAACGATTCCAATTGCGTAAATCATCAGGATCCACTGTTTCACCAGCCTGAAAAAAGACATGAGATTATTTAATAACAGGTTCTTTGTCAAGGTAACAAGAACTAGTATATATAAAAAACTATTAATTTATATATCATTTTCAATATGGAGTTTTATTATTTATTTATTTAAACACACAAACATCGGTTCAAGAAGGCATCAAATATATATGCACCACGCTTTATCATCCAATTTGTGTGGGGGTTAGAATAATGCCCGAGTGTCCAAAACAAAGCACGTACTTTTCATAGATGACCACACCTCGAGCCTTTTATCTATAGGTCTAAAGACAGTGAAGCAACGTTAGGAGATGCACTCCTATGGTAGCCAGTGATCAACAATAGGTTCATACACCATTTAATACCTCAAAATTCTGGAGCCCGACCGTTGCTGCTACCTTGACGTGGTGGTCGGGCTTGCCTATCGTGATGAACCAGTCAAGCTATACTGGCTGGAACAATCGTTCATTAAGGTCCTACCATGCCAGACAGGTCGGTTGAAGAGCGGTAAGAAAGAGCAACAAACTCAAGGTCCGATGGTGAAGCCGTACTGCTGACTATTCAGAGGTGTGACGACAGCAGTAAGGTGTTTCCTTCAGACGACCATCATAACAGCGATGCTGCCTTCCCAGAAGGAATGGCAAGGTTAGAAAAGATCGACCCTAAAAATGCACACTTCGCCTTATCCCACGGATATCCATCTTCGGCAGTAAAATCTCTACAAGTACGAAACTGACACGAAAACTACTCACATAAAGGTCTTGTGTGACCGACCTCAAGCACTTGTACCTTGGGCACTGTGGTCACGCTATCAGGTCACTAAGACCAACTCTAATCCAATTTTCTTTTCAGGTACCTCTAGAAGATCCCTTCCACTGTGTGGGCAACTGGGAAGTGAGAACCACCCTCATACCTCTAACAGCACTGTATTCATAATCAATTTCCCTCTTCGATTCCTATTATTCCTACCACCTCGACTTTCAACTCCAAACTTCCTTTCTTGACTTCCTCATCAAGTGTCACCATGGCCAACAATTCTAGTGCGCGAAACACTGTCCCAGGTCTACTAAAACCTCGCTCCAAACTACACGTTGGAGCCTTCAACGTACGTACCCTATGTCAAGTCGGCCAACAGGCCTCCTTGGCTAAAACCCTAAAATCTCGTGCCACTGATGTATGCTGTGTCTCCGAAACACGCATACAGGATCCTAGTGTGGCCACTCACTTGACCTCACCTCGCCAAAATGGACAACCGACGAAATACAACCTCTGTGTATCTGGCGACCCTATGACTAGTTCTCGTGGACTTGCAGGTGTAGGCATAGCATTTAGTACGAGGGTAGAACAAGCACTATCAGAGTGGACCCCCGTTAACAGTCGCCTATGTGCTGTTCGATTAAATAGCTCCGTAAGAACTCGGAAGGATAGGGACACACGTCGTTTCTGCCTACGCTCCCACTGACTGCAGCGCGGATGAAGTGAAAGATGACTTTACAGAAAGCTCTCTGAACTTCTTCAAAAAGCTAAGCGCTCAGACATAGTGCTCGTAGTGGATGACATTAATGCCCAATTAGGCAGCTCAAATCAAACAGAAAGACATTTAGGTGGGTATTTTAGTATTCCGGCTCAGCGAAAAGATAATGATGATCGTCTGTTGCAACTATACTCAGACAATCGTTTATTTTTAGCAAACATTAATTTTAAGCATAAGTAGAGGTATCGTCTAACATGGCGACCACCCGCACCAAATCAACGATGGACTCATATAAACCATATTGCCATCAGTCATCGTTGGAGAGGCTCGATAGAAGACTGTCGTTTGTTCTGGGATACCTGTCTGGACTCCGATCATGCTTTAATACGAACATGCATTTGCTTGCGCCTCACTGGAAGCAGAAAATCCACACTAAGAAGACCCATTAGAAAGCCAAAAGTAAGATCCAGGAACAACTGCGTTCACATCTAGACATTTCTCCAGACGAGACTGACTCAGATGTTGCTTGGAAAGATATACGAACAGCCGTGGGAGCAGAAACGATATGTATTAGTGATTTAAACCAAAGCGTCACAAAAAGCCAGTGGATTCCTACCAAGTCTATTGCATTGATAGATTCTCCTAAACTCATCCCATCAGGCTCTAAACACGATGAAGAGTGACAGAAAATCAGATCTAGGTTCATTAGAAGTTTAAGGAGCGATCGTGAGCAGTTGTGGGCAACGAAAGAAAAAGAGATGGAAAAGGCAGTGGCTTAAGGTAATACAAGACAGCTCTTCAGACTAATAAAAGAAACTGGGATTAAGAAGTCAACTGTGGTTGAGACGATCTCGGAAAAAGACGACTTTTAGAACTATGGGCGGAACACTTTAGAGAACAGTTTAGCCGGCCTTCAGTTACTCTACAACTACTCACCATTCCAAAAAAGTCTGAATGGAACATTGAAGTAGGTCTCCAGACTCTAGCTGAAGTTCAAAAGACTATAGCTGATCTGAAACGAGGAAGAGCAGCTGGTCCAGATAGATTGGCTCCAGAGGTCTTTAAATATGGTGGTCCAATTTAAGCGACTAGGTTGAACAATATTTTAGCTAAAATCTGGAAGTTGAACCAGGAGGTCCATTTATTGACTTAAAATACGTAGATGACATAGTCCTGTTAGGTGAAGACGCTGATAAAATACAGAGCCTCTTGGTACCACTGAGCAACAATGGTAAAATGTTCGGGATGAGTTTCTCCCCCTCTAAATGCAAATTGTTGCTCTAGGACTGGCCTGCGTCAACACCAGAACTAAGGATAGGGAGTGAAGTAGTCGAACGCGTCAACAACTTCACTTATCTTGGAAGTCTGATCAGCTCTAATGGGTGGGTATCAGACGAAATCTCAGCACGGATTCAGAAAGCTCGTTTGGCTTTTGCCAACTTGTCACCTATGGCGAAGATGAGATATCCGTCTACGTGTTTAGCCTAAGAAGCATGTCTCAAGCAAGTAAAACTAGGCGTAGACTACTAATGATCAAAATATATCGACCTAGAGATATAGTTTAAATCATTAATTTTATTTTGATGGTATGCAACTGAAGAAGAATCAACGGTGTAAAAGAATGCTTTTCTAAATTCATCCATTCAGAATGATTTCACACTATTCCCCCAAATGCCCCGGTATGGCCGAGAGTGAGAAGAGTCAGCTCTCATTCTCGAAATGTTCTCACATAGCCACTAGTATACAGCCACTGTCAAAGAAGTCCTTTTCGCCGTGGAGTGTTGTTTACGAAATCGAGAGGACGAAAAGAGAACTTCTAGCGCTTTAATGGGGTTATTGGATACGGAAGGCATTTCGAGGAGAAGAGCGGACTCTCTCCACCCTCAACCGTACCAGGGCATTTGGGGGCTTACCGCTGTCAGTTTTGTTCCAGTTCGCTATAAGGTTATTTAACATGGCAAGTGGATGGCTGGTGATACGTCAACAATACGTGACCCGACCATTTCGGTTGATGATAAAGTGATTTATTATTAAAGAAAAATTACACTACAACCACTCTAAGCGTCATTTATTCATTTATTGGCAGGAATAAATAATATTGTCACTTTGAGTGGAACAGACAGAAGAAAGGAGCAAAAATGAATTTCCATTAAGAGCTTGGATAGAGTATTAGTTAAAATCAAGTCAGTCATAATTAATATAGAGAGTTCGAGATGAAAGTTCATCGACCCAAGTCGCCACAACATATTAATGGAAGTATAAGATGAATAGCAAAGTATCTAGAATGATGATAATGTTAATGATACCATAAAGAATGTGGTTAGAATAGAAGGAATAAACTTGAAGAAACAAAAACTAGCGATAATATTGAAAAACGCAAAGAATGAATACACATTTGCTACTGGGACCGATTTTTGATTAATTCATCTACACTCTTCCTAGTAAGCATGATTATCATAATAGCACAGACCCGAACAAGACAGACTGCGTTTATCAAAATAGATTGGAATAATAGTGAGTAGCTTTATAGGCTGACATCACGTCTTGCTTTATCCGCCGAAAATTTACTCCAACTTACTCCTAGACCACTCAGCACTGTGCTGCAACGTAAAAAATTAAACAGTTTTTTGACACTCCACAGGAATAAGGGATCAAAGTAAAAACATTGAATTGAATCACTGTGAAATGAAAAACGAATGGAAAGAAAAACTTACACACACACTGCTTACTTGATACATTTGAGCTAACAAATAAGTATGATCACCACCGGAGAATATTCGACGAATTATATAAGGTTTACTGGAAGAAGAATCGGTACCAACAGTAGACTCATTACTACTGGATTTATGGGATGAAACCCAGTGTCCTTGAGGAGAGATAGAATGAAAAAAGAAATAATGCACGTGAAATCAATACAATTATTCACTCTGGCAATAACGAAGCCTGATAGTTAGGCATTAATCCAATTAAAGGGTGAATGGCCTATAGTACCCGAATCTATTAATCATTTGATTGTTAAATGACTTCTAATCACGTTTATCCTTGTGTTCAATTTTCGTATATAAGTGTATTATTTTGTTAGCAGAGGACAGTTTTTCTTCTGAGCAGTTATTCCATATTTTGGTATTTATTTAATCGAAGGGAGAGATGTGGAGCGTAAGCGTTTCGTAAGCAGTTATCACTGGATGATATTATACGACTGCATACCACCAATTATTAATTCATTCAACAAACTACAAACATCGCTTTCAAAACTGTTAGAAACTAATTAAACATATGCTCTTTTATCCTTCCTCTCTCTTCCTATTACAGCGAATTTACAGAGAAATAGTCATAAAAGCATACATAAAGTATTATGAAGTGATAATTACCTTTAACTGGACAAGGTAATAAACGATTTTTTGTATCGCCCATACCAAGTTGTGCATTGGTGCCCTGACCAAATGCAAATAATCGACCAGTCTTGGGAACTAACGCCAATGTATGAAATCGACCACAAGCTATTTGAGTGACAACATTACCCATAAATTCAGTAATTTTACGTGGTACAGATATACCGATAGTTGATTCATTATGACCTAATTGACCATATCTGAAAAATAAAAAAAACACCGAATGACATTGAAATAAAGGAATTGCAAAAGAGGTACGTAGAGCAGAAAAGGAAATAGGTAAAAATAATTCTTAAAAGGTTTAGTGTTTAGGAAGTAAAGACACCGACTTGTAGAGTACATCAATCAGACGTATTAGTTGGCTGTTTTACTCATTTGAAGTTGATCGAACTATAACATAATGTAGTAACTTATCTCGAATACTTGTACATGACATCGATTACAACATGAATACTTCAGATAATTATAGTGTTAGTTCGATTATACAGAAGACAATAATAATCAACAAGTTACATTATCAGTTGTAGTGATCGTTTCACTCTGAACTTACTAGTACACAGAATGATTTACGATGGCAGTTGGTAATGACAGCAAATTGACTGAAGTCGAGAATATAAACCATTGGGTGCCAGAGTTCAGTAATAACACACTCGTTGTGCGGCATGACGGTATCGATTCAAACCCTGAAGGGTTTGTAGGGTGAGAACTATTGAGGAGTCCAGTACTAAAGAAAGACAGCTGGTTTCCAGTAGATACCTATCTAAAGTAAGTTCATGATTTAACTGTCTACAAATTAGGTAGTTGAAAATGTTACGTGACTAGTGAATAATCACTACGTATCTAGTTTTAACTAAAAGATATCATATTACGTCGTACTGATGGTGAATTACACATTCGGATTATGTTATTATTAACATCAATAAATACCAGTGATATGTAAAACTCTTTATACTTAGTTCATATCAAATCTGTTTGAAAAGCAATAAAATTTAGTTCCATAATAAAGAATATGGTCACATTTGTAGAATTTAATTTTAAAAGAGGAAGATAATTACAATATTTATGATAAAGAAGTTTTGGGAAGATTGAATCTAACCTGTAGATGGTACTCATCGCAGATTAACCTCAGTCATGGTATTCGCGAACTCCATTGGTCTTGGATTTGATGGGTATCTTTTCTCAGCTTTTTAATGGTACCACGATGTCAGATGATAACGAATACCATCTTCAAGTTACTGCATCTTTTGTGGATGTGTACACACAAATAAGAAAATATGCTAATTAAATGTGATTCAGCTAACGAAATTTTCCATTTTATTCATGAGTTCATCCCAGCATTCATTATTAACAATTTATTTTATAGTTGAAATCATGAGTCGATTGAAGCTAGACCACCATGGAAAACCTGGAACCAATGGACAGCCGTTTCGTCCTATTGTGGGACTCCTCAGCAGTCTGCATCCACGATCCCGCCTCGCGAGATTCGAACCCAGGACCTACCAGTCTCATCCCAGAGCGCTTAACCGATAGACCACTGAGCCGGCCGGCATCCAACGGTGTTAATGTCTTACTTCAACCAATCTACGAAGTTTGAACAACCGTTCACCAAATGTCTTCAGTGAGTTCATATCTCACAACAGACGTGATTGAACTCCATTGGTCACTGCTTCCCACTAGAACTCCAGGAAACATCTCTTGAAGTCAATCACTAGTGAGCATATGATTATAATCAGGACGAGTTTTGTGGAGATTTCAGTATTTTAATAGTTTTTTTAAATAATAACATTTAATAGACAGGAGTTCCTCGTTAAATTATCAAGTTTTGTTTTGTTTTTCGATTAGAGAAAACAACAATTTTCCAAACAACGAAGTGTTTGAATATTATTCTCAGAATGGGTTTTGTGGAGATTTAGTATTTTCATAGTTGAAAGCGTGAGTCAATTGAAGCTAGACCACCAGGGAAAACCTGGAAGCACTGGACGGCCGTTTCGTCCTCGGATGCTGGCTTAGTGGTCTGTCGGTTAAGTGCTCTGGCATGAGACGTAGGTCCTGGGCTCGAATCTCGCTCGCGAGGCGAGATCGTGGATGCGCACTGCCACTGAGGAGTCCCACAATAGGACGAAACGGCCGTCCAGTG
>NC_031502.1:1898030-2029025 GCF_000237925.1 Schistosoma mansoni | reverse complement strand
CGGCCGTCCAGTGGTTCCAGGTTTTCCCTGGTGGTTTAGCTTCAATTGACTCACGCTTCCAACTATATAAATATTATTCATTTAAAGTACAGAATCATGATGAAATTTACTCATAGTTAAATATTAAAAGGTTACAAATTATCGATTGATTTTAAAAAATTTTCATTTTTCTAATTTTTTTTCTGATGAATTCAAAATGAGACGTTACCAAGTAGACAAGAGTAAATAAGGAGTAAGTGTCTAGGTAAGTTGAAGTTATATTAAAAGGGTAGTGATTTTGATTAAATATCAGTTAACGAAAAATAATAATAATAAAGGGAATATTAGAATAAAAAAAGACAGACAAACACAAACAATAATAAGCATGACGCTACAGTAAACAGTACCATCCAGGTCAAGATATAAAGCAATGCAACAATAAACGACGAAAAGAAGATTGACAATTAAAATAAACAATATGCGTGCGAACAAGTAACAGTTATGTGTAGAAACTTGTTAGACAGAAAAAATCTAGAATTACACAATACGGGTTTCATTGACATTACGATCCGGCCGAAGTTAGACCACCACTGAGAATTAATAAACACTGGAGAGCTACTTCATCCTAGTATAAGACACCTTAAGAGTACGCCACCATGGTCTCACCAGTGATCGAACCCAAGATCTTTGGTCTCGTGTGCGAACACTGAACTTCAAGATCACCAAACCGGAATCCGATGGTGTAAATATATAAATATGACCAATTCACAATATTGCTGTAATAACTTATAAGTAATTCTGAGATTTTAGTGAGAAACCTTGACCAGAGGAGTTAGATCGTATCGGGCGAAGCAGTTACCCACTTAGAGTAATACACGGTCGCGAACTGATTGAATTTAGACATATGTGTCATTAGATTCCGGCCAGTCATCTGGAGGTTAAGCATTGCCACGCAATACCAAAGGTCTTGGGCTCGATCCCCGGCGAGGTTGTAGTTGAAGACTGCCGAAGAGTCTCATACCACAACGAAACAGTTGTCCAGTGTTATCTTGTTTACACTGGTGGTTTAGCTTAGGTCGATTTGAAATGTCAATAAGAATCAATAATCACCGCAAACTTCTATGTTGACATTGGTACTTTCAACCGTTGATAGCTGATACCATAAGTTACTGTTACTAAACCTCTACTTAAACAAATGACTGACAGTAACAGTTAAGAACTTTATTTATTGATGTCAAAACTTCTTCTTCTTGGTCACAGACTATTGTTATCTAACTGTGACATTAGTAAGTACTGCATGTTTTTAGTTGTCTAAAATACGGTATGCGGAAAATATGTTTCAGCATTATCAAATCTTGACGGTTAATGACCTTACTGTCTGAAGATACTAGGTGAAATGGTCCGGAATCAGTAATAGTCACATATATGCTCTACTTCCTCATAAATGTTGATTTCAGTGTTAGCCTACACTATTTGCTCTTCAAACTCATTTGACGTTTCTTATTATTGACTCAAATAGCCTTGATTGGTCTAACATTTTCATATAAATATTCATGTATATTAGAGTAAAGCCTGATGACGATCTAATTGAAAACAATTGTTCGCTTACATATGTTGTTCTAAGTTTCTCATTCTGTGTTTTTAATATTTAGCTTTTCACTGCTTTCGTTTTTTTTATGTCCCCTATTACTCTGCTAATATGAAGTGTGTACCTATAAAAATTCTACGTTGTTGATGATTAAACCAACGTTAGACACTGCCTAAAGTTCCAAACTTATGGCTAAGATAACTCATTTCATGATATTGTCACATAAGAATTATGCTCTGTTACGACTTATAATTCAGATACATGTAGCTAGGAAAGATTGTGGTTTTAATAACGTAAATTAGTAAAGATTCAACTATTGGGTCTTTGAAGAACTGGGTATTCGGCAGAATACATCCTACAATTATTGATAGCAAAAATTCGGAAAAAGCTTTAACAATCATTTATGGGCGGAAACACACTAGTTAACATTTCAAAAAAATTTTATCAACAAATCCTTCAAAATAATTATAATAACAATCTATGAAGGTATGATCATGAAAAGTTTAACCACAAACCTTCCAGCACCGAAGGTGAAAACGCCACCATCTCGGGTAAGTGCAACTGTATGCGTTTCACCACAAGCCAAATAAACAACTTCACAACCCCGTAAGGTTTTCACAAAAGTTGGAATAGATACATTACTTAGACTTGTATCAAGTGGTGAAAATGGACGATTTTTCGATTGTTCATCATCAACACTGGTACTACCGACGGAACCACACTTTAATGTCAATTCATTTTGATGATCATTAGGTGAAGAGCCAAAATATGATAAGCCAAGTTGACCATAATTGTTAGATCCCCAAGCATAAAGTGAACCACTGACAGTTAGAACAAAACTATGCCAACCACCTGCAACTATACGTCGGACAGGTAAACCGGAAAGACACAGAATTTGTTGAGGTATTGATACAGATTGTTCTGAACTATAACCTAAACCTAATTGGCCTTTAAGATTGGAACCGAATGCGAATACACGAGCAGTATCTGTTAAGACAAGTGTGTGTTCTACACCTAAGCTAACCTACAAAAAAATTAAAAAAAATATGTGTTTACATTTTCTGAAATATTATAAAATAGTGTGATTGATAACAGACAATGGCAAAATTACGAAGAGATTGACTACAAAGAAACATTGAAATATTGATTTTATGTAGAGACGACCGGTAGTTATTAGCAACGAAAGTGGAGGGTTTAAAAATAGAATAAAAGGAAGATGGAGAAAATAAGAATAAAACATTTATCGTTGCCTAGTGCATACCATTAACCAAGTATAGGTCTATGTACTCACTAGTCCTGACACATAAAGAGTGGCTAAAAGCTGAGTACATTAATATGCGCCAGATAATATGTTTTCAAACACGATTTGTGAAGTTTAATAGAAATACCCAGCTGCTTAAATCAAATAAAGATGAGAAGATTCGACCTCACATCTGGTGATTATAAAGTATCATTATTTGACATGAAAGAGCAATAGGAAATATCATCTATTGAACTTCTGTAAACTAACTATATAACCACAGATTGTGAAAAGAACCTTATTGAAAACAGATATTCCTTGTTTTTGAATACTTATCGAGGATGATTTAATGTTAGCAGTGTGTTCTCCAAGCCAGATGATTTAACTTTGAAGTCTTTATTGTCGTTCTGGATAACATCTTTAGAACTTACCTCATGAAGAAGTGAGCTTCAGTTATTCCACAAGAGTAACATAAGCTTGTCCCGATGAATGTTTTTTTGTAATTGGATGTCTTAACTTGTCTTTGTATCCATATTGACCGTCTTAGTCGGTTGACTTCTGACGTTGTGAATGATTAAACTTATCTATATGAATTTATAAATTGCCTCTACATCAAAGTACGAGCTGATTATTAAATGATCTGAATCCCGTGCCTTTAGAAATTAGCTAGAATTCATGGAGCATACCCCAGTTTAAAGATTCAACATTTCTTCAATCGAATTTATATCCATAGTGTAGTTATTTAGTTAGCAAATCTGAGTTATGGTCAGCATGATGAACAAATTTATAGGTGATCAGGATCACAAATCGGTGCACAAACATCATAATATGCACAGACCCAAACATCTTAAGTTACGATCAAACGAAGTTTAAAGTGAAGACTATAAGTACTGTGAATTGCTAATGTCTATTCAATAGTGAAAGGCATTATGGTTTAAACTCTTATTTATTTACATTTTTCTTAATCCGCTTACAATGGTGATAAGTCCCGAAATGCCATGGTACGGTCGAGGGTGAGGAAAGTCCACTCTTTCAAAATACTCGCAAATGGCTCCACGTATACAGCTACTGACTTACGGCTTTCTCAGGGTGAGGGTGTTGTTTACGAAACTGAGTGGACAAAAATTGAATGTTCAGTGCCTTAACTGGGTTGGTGGATACAGAGGATACAGCTAATGGAGTTGGAAAACCCTGATTCCAAACTTATGGCGTACATGGGCTCCACAATCCTGAGGGAACAAATAGTGTATGAACCTATTGTTGGTCATCGGTTACCATTGGACTGCATCTCCTAACATTGCTCCAATGCCTATAGACCTATAGATAAAAGGCTCGAGGTGTGGCACTCAGATGGTATTCCAATTATGTAACTAAAATGAACAAATTTGATAATACTTTTGGACAAGAGAACAAGTGAATTACATTTTCATTAACTCACATTAACTTACTTATAATCATAATAAGAACAACAACAACAACAACAACAACAACAACAAAGCAACCATGCGAATATAGAACTAGTTAGTGTATTTGAATGTAAATCTCATGACAAAAATATAATGATACCAAATTATATTTAGTAAAGAAAAATTTCTTTAATAATAAAACTTAATTAAAATTATTCACTTAACAACTAAATATTCATACTTATTGACTCAATAAACTAAAAGAGTAAATCATTTAAATGCTACTAGTTTGTTTGATTGTTTTTGAAATTGTATACAACTTCCAATCGATTTATATTTATAGAGAAGTGTAGATTACAAATACTTGTACTACATAAGAAACATCAGGAAAATTAGTTTATGTGTTTACTTAATTTTTTTTGTGTGTGGAGTAATTCATCCCTACTACTACTTCAGTTAAAAGACGAGTATAGTGCGCAGTACTTCGTTCTGTTCTACTTTACGGCTGCGAAAGGTGACCATGAAGAGTAGAAGATACTTGTAAGTTACTAGAATACGACCATGGATGTCGTAGAAATATTTCTCGCATCTGCTGTATTTTTTTATTTGAACACATAGATATTGGTAAAAAGAGGCACCAGATACATATGCGCCACACAAATCCTATTTGATTTATGTGAGGGCTATGATACTGCCCGGGTCCCCAAACCTAAGCAAGTGGTTTTATTAGGGGGCCACATCCGGAGCCTTTGACCTGAAAGCCTAACGCCCAAGGCAGTGGAGCATCGTGGGGAGATGCAGTCCCATGGTAGCCGCTGACCGACGATTGATTCATACGCCATTTGTTCCCTCAGGATACTGGAGCCCATGTGCACCAATGGTTTGGAATCAGGGTTTTCCAACTCCCCTAGGTGAACTTTCCATGTCAACCAACCCTGTTAAAGTGCCGGACATTAGCTTTTCGTCCTCTCAATTTCGTAAACAACACCCCCGCCACGAGAAGGCAGTGAGTAGGACTTCCCTGGCAGAGACTATTTACGCGTGGCCATATGAGAGCATTTCGAGAGGGAGAGCGGACTCTCCCCGCTCCCAGCCGTACCAGGGCATTTGGGGGCACGCATCTGCTGGGTAAGTAATAGTGAGGTTAGACATAGGGTATTATATATATATATCTTTTCATTTCATCTTTCTATCTTGTGCTAATGAAGTATGGCAAATGTAATCGATACATATATGTGCCTGGTCCCACGTTGTAGCTGACTGACTTCATCCTTCCGAACCTTATTCTCAGTATTCAGTCTTTCTTATTATCATAGTTGCTACATTATTTCTATTCTTTTGCTATTCATCTTATCATGTTGAAGTGGTATACTTAATATACACTTGTGCCAGCTTGTACATTATTGAGCTATTAACTAAATATATTTTCTAAGAATCTATAAAGTTCGATTAACGGGAAAGCTTCTCTGCCATTACAGATTTATTTTTCAGTTATAAACCTTTTGATTAGGATGTACAGTTGTCATTGATATGGTTTATTGGAGAATAATTAATTTGAATATATACCCCAAGAAGAATGTCACCATACAGCTCAGGACTCTTATTTCACATTGCAGTTTAAGCTGGACTAAACCTAGTTTACAGTGGAATATCCTATTATACAAAATGTTACTGTTTACAAATTTGTCGATACTCATGTCTTCTCTTTCAAGCTTATTCATTATCCATGTACAATATATGATTGAGAAGGTCGAGTGACATGATCCTAAATCGTTTAAAAAAAGGTGTAGATCTACTTTCCAATAAATCCTAAGTTTGATGTCATTCCAAAATGTTTATTTTTCCATCTCATCGACTTTCTTCTAAAATAGATTTTTTATAGACAGTTTTCTCTTGCAGCTCGACATTTGGTTAATTTGATCACTCGTTGTGCTAATGTTAGGTTTCACATTTAGAACCTATATATTTGTGCATGATTCTAAGCTGAGTGTAGTCAATGATCAAAAATAACAAGTTATTTAAGTAAAAACCAACCTGAACAACTTTATGATCCGATAGTGCTCGAACTAGCTTAACTCCTGTGTCATCTCCTTCACGACCAAGTTGTCCATTGGAGTTGCAGCCCCAAGTAAATAAAAGTCCATTATAGGTAATGGCAGCATTATGGTATGCTCCACAAGCTACACTTATTATTCTGTAGTGTTCTAATGCAACTACCTGAATACGGAGGAAAAAAACGAAATACAACATAAGGAGAATGATCACTTAGTTTTGATATGTAAGAATAACCGATTTTAAGCAAGATAGACTAATCCACCTCCATAACAGATAAGTGGTTTTTACGTTACGTTAACCAGGTTGAAAAATGTTAATTATTGACATATATGGGATCAACGTTTACACTGCCTCATGGAATATATCTTTCAGGACTAAACAGATATTTTTCCCCACTATTAACATTAAAGCAATATGTGATTTACGCTAAGTAAATTGCTCTGATTTTACAGACCTGGGTCAAGCTTATAAATGATAATTAAAAGTAAAACGTCATTAACAAAACTTTTGTGGAGAAAACTAGTAAATGAAGATTGGATTGCTTATCGTACATTTTCATGGATATAATTTTAAACCAGTAAAAAAAGCGGTTTTTCAACCATATTCACCTAAAGCTAAGTAGTCTATGCACAATCTATAAAGCATTTTAATTTACTCATCAATGTCAAATAGATTAAAGAATAATAAAAATACCAAAAAACGCACATGAACATACTTTTGCTAACTGACCACCAGATTGTCCGTGACCTAACTGCTGAAACTCATTGCACCCACAGCTGTATACTTCCCCGTCAATAGTTAGAAAGACTGTATGTGTGTATCCACAAGTGATTTGTATCAATGTTGGTAGATTCCGGACATCTAATGCTTTTGGGATAAGAATCTGGTAAGCATCATTTTTATCTAAAGTTAGTTGTCCTTCTTCGCACGAACCCCACGCAAACAATTCTTCTGTAGCTGAAGAAACCATCAACGTGTCTTTACTCTGAAATTGAATTTTTTTATCAGTAGTGGATAAAACAGAAGGATCGAATAAAACTTCTTAATACAAGTCTATTTTTAGGCGGCAGCGAGAGTGTGAAAATAAGTTCAGCACAGAGGCAGAGGAATGAAGGGTATAAAGTAGGTTTGGGAAGACCCTATCTTTCATGACTTTTTATGAAGGTATCTATGGGGACAATAATAACGTTTACACGAACGCACCTATAGAGTGGAAAAGTAATACGACTGCTTTATGTTGTGAAACACAATCTCGGTCATTTAATGGATGTAATAGAAAAAGAATACACGGTTTTAAAGTTTATGCCCCCAAATGCCCTGGTACGGCCAAGAGTGGGGAGAGTCCGCTCTTCCTTTTGAAATCCTTTCGCATGGCCACGCGTATACAGCATCTGTCAAGGAAGTCCTACTTATTGCCTTATCGTGGCATTACTGTTGTTTACGAAATTGAGAGGACGAAAAGCGAATGTCCGGCGCTTTAACCGGATTGGTGGACACGGAAAGTTCATCTAGGGGAGCTGGGAAACCCTGATTTCAAACCAATGGTGAACATGGGCTCCAGTATCCTGAGGTAACAAATGACGTATGAACTAATCGTCAGTCACCGGCTACCATGGGACTGCATCTCCTGACGTTGCTCCACTGCCTTGTGGATTAGGCCTTTAGATCGAAGGCTCCGGGTGTGGCCCCTCTCAAAATGCTCTCACATGGCTTCACGCATACATCTACTGCATAGGGTGTCCTAATCATTGCTTACTCGTGGTGATGGTATTATTTGTAACCGAGAAGAAGAAAAGTGAGTCTTCAGTGCCTTAGCTAGGGTGGCGGGTACGGGGGATACATCTAATGGAGTTGGGAAACCATGATCACAAGCTATTGGTCACATGGGCTCTAGGATCCTGAGGGAACAAATGGCGTATGAACCTACTGTTGCTCACCGGCTACCGTGGGACCGCATCTCCTGACTTTGCTCCACTACCTTTAGACCTATATACCAAAAGCTCAGGGTATGGTCCCCTAAAAAAATCACCTGCTTCGACTCGAACACCCAGACATTATCTCAGCCCTAAGTCGTGAGAACGAGACATTACTCCGAAGCAAAAACATCAAGGTACTGGAATTTTAGGAAGGTTCCACCATTGACTAACACGGCGTTTTATAACTTATTCCTATATGTTTAGTCTTCTTATCACCATAAACACCCCCCTATTTCCTTAACTTCTCTATTATGCAGTACCTTATTCATGACTACTAGTGAAGTATGGCAACGTGTATCAATATATTTTAGTCAATTTCTACGTTATTTTGTTTGACCGACAGACAAAGGATATGCAAGTCTGAATGATGTGAAGACTTTATGGTTCTTGATCCCAAAAAGGCTAAAAAATAAACACTTTTTAAAGTTTCGTTCTTAAAGATAACCCAATATTAACGATCCGTAGATAAAATATCACTTATAATGCGTCTTTACTTCCTTCATTTATAGAGAACATGAGCACTTACGACTATATGACTTGCACTTGAGAGTTTAGTTTTTGCAACAGGTCCTAAAACATCAGAACTATTCAGTGAAGCACAGCATATCCACATCTTCGATTGATATTTCTGAGGTGTGGTAGGACTTTTATAGCATTGCAAATCCTCATAACTGACATATACCACCCAACCCCTTTTATTTTTTACTGGATTAACATACGTTAGAGCAGTCAGGTTTAACCGTGAGGAGGGATCAACCACAACAGCCGAAATCTCAATATCAAGGCGCATATATAGAAAGAGGACTATGACCAGTATCATAACCAATTTCAGAGAAATCTAGTTGCTAGCAAACCAATAATACATTTGTTATAAAAGTGAAATTTAAAGAAATCCGCTCATCTGCACTTGTGAACGTGAGATCCAAATAAGCACTAGATAAAGTGAAATTTCGTCGAAATATACGATACACAACAGAATTGATCAAAAATGATCTCATGTCGCGTAAATCAAGTTGAAACTCAAATAAAGGATGTTATTGTAATGTTCCTCAATAATCCACTTCATTT
Organism: Schistosoma mansoni; assembly: GCF_000237925.1. Lineage (NCBI taxonomy): Eukaryota > Metazoa > Platyhelminthes > Trematoda > Strigeidida > Schistosomatidae > Schistosoma > Schistosoma mansoni. The sequence continues at coordinate 2,019,713 of NC_031502.1, read as the reverse complement.
CGATGGTGCAATAAAAAAGACAGTTGATCTGAAAACTGATATGAGGTAATATATTTAGATAATCCTGATCACATATATTCATTCACTTAAACAAAAGGTTTAATAAACACGAAGTGGAAATTGAAAATAAAGGAAGGGAAATTTGATATGTGAAAGGAAAGAGAAGTTGCCATACCACTCTACGCACAGTAAATATTGTTTAAATGGGAAGAAGATCCAGTTTTCTTTAACTTTTCTCAAAGCAAAGGTAAGGAACTCCTTTGACTAAAATAATTATTGATTGCATTCTTAGCTAAACTGTCCCCTTTATCATGTACTACTCTCGTTAACCCATTTTCGTTCCTTCTAGCAATCTTACTTCCTAATTTGCGTAGCAGATTTTCAGCTTAGACTAGAAAGTACTGTGTATTCAGTATATGAATTAAAATCCTAAGCCTTAGAAACACGTTGAAGATTACCAGAGTAGGTTTGAGGTTAAGGACAAATTGTTCATATGCAGGGTGTTGGTGAATACGTACTACTTATACGAAATGGAAAAGTGTGTATGTTTTCAATATAAATCATAATCATTTCTGAAAGTTTCATTATTCTCCACAGAAGAGTTAAACATACAATACAGTGGATGGTTAGCACGAACCAACACGCAATCTGACTGTACCACGAAAACTAAAGCTCGCGGAGCTGACGACCTTAGGTACCTGAATTTCGGTCTATTAACCCAGCCCATTAAAATAAACTGCTATACTAGTTATCAAGATTTGGCTATAAATCATGGAAAATTTTCTTATATTTGTTAACATGCAAATTTCACGAAGCTGGAAGCGAAACTTATTTGGCGGCGGAATCTCAGTCATTGAGCACACATGTTAGTGTTTGCACTTTAATTCAGTTTTTCTCCGGGTAATTTTCATCTAATTAAAGTAACATTAAGATCGGTGAATGTTCCTGCGTAGCTTTTCATACCCTTTCCTAGTGTAACTACTTATTTTACACATTTAGTGTAATCATTTAGATTTGTGTTGGTATTATCTCCTTGAGGGCTCGAATCTGTGTCACGGTTACTTGTTTAGTATTTTCAAAGAAAATGAAAGACTAGTTGAGCTAGAATATGAATTTGCTAACGGCCAAGTCATAATTAGTCAGTAGGATTTGGTATACAGTGTGTATGCATAAAGTCGCCCAAACGTAAATGACACACATATTAATTACACATATTAATCACTGCGAATAAGGATTAAGATGTAAGGTATGAAGATATCATGACTCATACGCGAAGCTTAAGCGGAAATATCTTGGAAATATTACTCCTAAAAGTGATCAAAAAGACGATGTATAGATAAGGTCGTTGTAACCGAATCCATTGGATTGTAGAACCAGCTAAATGTGCCTCAGTCCGAGGCAAATCATACCTCGGGCGGGAACATTTCTCGGTCAGACAGCACTGCTCAGAGTACAAAATAGTTTGCTCAATTTCAAATGACTCAGAGATAACGTAAATCATTCAGATGCACACAATCGGCATACCAATGCTGCAATGGTTCTACTTTGAACATCTTTTGTTTTACAGTAATGCCATGCATTTGAAGTCGTTCGAACACAATGTCCAGATGCTGGAGATGTGATTCTCCATCCGGACTTGCTATCAGACAGTCATCAACATACGCATGTACGAACTTAAGACCTCGAAAAACGTCATCTGTGAACCTTTGAAAAGTCTGGGAAGCATTTCTTAGTCCTAAAAGGCATTCGCGAAAATTCGTAGAGTTAAAAGGGAGTTATGGTACCGGTTTTTGGAATATCGTCAGTAGCAAAAGAGATCTGGTTATGGGCTTTAACTAAGTCGATTTTCGAAAAGACAGTCGTACCTTTCAAGGAAGCTGTCAAATCGTGAATGTGAGGCAACGGGTAACGATCGGAAATGGTTTTTGCACTCAAAAACCGATAGTCACTAGTTGGACGCCAATCGTTGCTATCTTTTTTAGGGACCATGTGCAAAGGAAATGACCAGGGGCCATTTGAGGGTCGAATGATTCCTAAGTCTATCGTGTGGTGGAATCCGTTTTCAGCCAACCTCAACATTTCGGGGACCAGTAGGCGTGCTTTCGAGAAAACAGGTGGTCCTGTAGTCGTGATGTGATGTGTAACATTGCTGGTTACACACGGCAATTTCGATTGTGGTTGATATATCTAAAAGTACCTATCCAGTAATGGTTGATATAATGTGTCTATGGTGTGCTTAATTGTGACTGGGGATAATTTGCAACTAGAAAGAGGAGTTACGCAAACAGATAACTTGGTGTTTCCGTCTATTAACCTTCGTTTACGTGTGTCGACGAGTAGATTATGGTATTGTAGCAGGTCTATACCAATGATTGGCATAGAAACATCTGCAATCACGAAAATCCAGTGGATGGGTTTGCATAAATCTACGTTAAGGTAAACTTACCTTTTCCCATATGTGGCTATCGGTTTTCCGTTTGCCGCCTGTAAGCTTAAAACAGACTCGTGAAGCCTGTCGTTAGCACTGGCAGGAAGAACGCCAACTTCTGCGCCAGTATCGACGAGGTAGCGAACTTTTGTTGTCACATCCGTGACGTATAACAGACGGCTATGTTCTCGGCTACGGTTGCCGTTAACGCGTGCCGGCAGGGAAGTTTCCTGAATAATTTTTCGTATCGATCGATTTTGGGTTCGGGTAATTGCAGGGTTTCCGTCTCTCGTGGTCTGGAGATAGATCGCCTACATGAAGTGCTTCTTCGCGGGGTATGTAACCGTTCACGGTCACTACGAACTCGAAGGAAACGGATCAGTGATGACACAGGTCCGAAATGTCATTCTGTCTCTCTTGAGGTTTTTCTGGGACTGAGAATACCTCTACTTTAGAGGTCTTTGCGATTTCAAGTATGAGGTTGGCAGATGCAACCAGATTGTCTACGGCGTTGTTTTGGAACGAGACTAGAACTGCTTGCACCTGTTGCGGAATTTTAGACAAGAAACGTTGTTTGAATAGGACTTCGTGGAAAGTTCTCTGGTCAATTACTTCTCTAGCAATATATCCGTCATGTAGCCATGTTGAAGGTCGATATTATAAAGGAGTTGATCTTATCTTTGTTGATCGGTTAGATCTCCGCGTTTTAGAATCGACCGTTTCAGAGTATCGTAAGGTTCCGAAACATCACTAGTAAACATACTAGGTGTTACGTATCTGTTGAAATCGCACGGTAGTGCCTTTACAACCGCGAGGAACTGTACGCGTGAGTCCGTAATGCCGTGCTCGTAAAAGTCAGCCTCTGAGTAGCAGAACCAGGCTTCGGTATTGTCCGGCCAAAAAGGCATTAGTTGAAATGAGGTTGGTGCAAGAGTTTTAAACTTAAGGAGCTTGGGAGTCTGATCAGTCATGGCGAGTCCAAAGTATGGGAATCAACGAGGAAAACATATCCCAAATTATGAAAAATATATCACAATATATAAAAAATTTAAATCAAAGTAATGATTTATGAAGTTCCAAAAGGGAACAGACTCACAGTTTATTGTTTGGTGTACCAGATCACGTCGGTCTCACCACTGAAGATACCATCAGTATTGTAGTTTGACAACACTTCACTAGTAACACCTATAATCGAATCGCGCCCCCCCCCTCAGAAAAATCAAAAGTCAGAAGCGAGGAGGTTGGAAGATATATTTGATGCGTTGTCAATAAATCGAGAATTGACTGATCTAATCTGGCTAATGATCGTAGGAGATGCTTCCCACGCCGTTCTGAAACGTGATCTGGTACGGATGCATGACCGAGCGCCTTCAGATAAATGAGTCCACTAAAACTAATGTGGTCAGTATCCAATGTCGAACACGTACAGAGATATATTTACAACTACAGTATGTTCTGAATTCACTTAGTATTGTTTGTTTGGATCTTCCCATCGATGTGTTTAGGACTGCAACTGGTCAGTCTCTAATTGGCATATGTGCATACTGTGCGTATTGCCTCGATATACCTTAATTCACAAGCATGGTAAGCAGAGATGGATAGTGGCTAGCAGTGGAATCCAGGACGCGCGTTTCGTCCTATTTGGGACTCGTTAGCTGGATGTACCTGCATCTCAGAGTTGATGTTCACTCTGGGACTCGAACCCAGTACCCTCGCTTCAAAGGCCATCGCGTTATCCACTCGGCCACTGAGTCCTGATAGCCACTTGCTTGTTCTTCTTAAAATTTATTGCTATTTCAGTGAGATCCTATTTGTTCCTCACAGTCGCCGTGAAAGTTTGTTCCAACTGGTTATCACAATGTTATGTGTCAAGTTGGGTATCAACCGCAATGTAGGACTTAAACATAGCAGGTCACATAGTTCCTTCGAACTGGAGTAGAGCAATACAGATAATCCATAGGGTTGGCAATCACATATTTAGTGGCGCACAGACGTCCAGGACTCTACTGGTTTGTTCATACAGAACAAGTCGAAAGGCTCGGACTCACTTTCATACCTTCTAATTATAAGGGTCTGCTTACCAGCATATTTTATCAAAACTAACCTAGGAGGATATGTTACTAAAGTTCTTAGACCTCTTCAGTTAGTGGACAGTGAAATTCTACCCAGTTAATTATATAAAAATGTAACAGGCAGTATTGAAGGAAGGGATATAATGTTATAAACATATAAGGACCTCGGCCTGGTCGACTGTCCGGATATATTATGAGAAGCCCTTTTTAGGTCAAAAAGTCTGCTGCATGTTGGAGGAACTTGCCACAGAGCTTCCAAGTAATAACCTTAGTTGTTAGGACACATGGCCTTCACGATTTCACAATTCATTCTAAAATGTAGTCCACAGTCTCAAAACTAAAACATGCTAGTTGATTCCTCTGAAGATAACACAGTTGTTGTGCTTCGATAACACTTTACCAGTAACACCTATAATTGAGTCGCACCCACCCAGTGAAATCGGAAGTTAGAAGCGAAAAGGGTTCAAAAATATATTTGATAGATTATCAGTATATTGAGGAGTGATCACTCCGAGGTGGCTAGTGATCACGGGAAACGTTGAGCACTCCATTCCAACTCCTAACCTGGTGCGGATGCATGACCAAGGGCCTTCAGCTAGTTGAGTCCATTAAAACTAATGTGTTCAGCATCCGATGTCGAAGACTTACAGAGCTATTGAGTTTAGGGATTTATTTGCAGCTACACCTTCTATTTTGTACATAAGGGAAGTAGATATTTGGGATGTCAGAGATCGTATAATCTCAACGGGCTGATACGTAACTTTAGATTTACCATCATCAGAATTATGAACCATATTAGAAAAAATTCGAATCCCCTTCATCCGATAGTTTGTAGATGGCGTCGAGTCTCGATCGACTATGATCACCACTACAGTAAGATTACGCGCCTGAAAACGACTTGGTTCCTTTGATAGCTCGTAAACCAGAAGGCTGTAACTGGTCCAGATAAAGTATATTTATTGGCAATCTCGTGGTATCGAATGAATACCGAGACGCGCCAACGAGTACAGGCAAAAAGAGCAGAGCGTAAGAACGTTCGAACGAACAAGATGGACAGCGGAACGAGAAGTGATTTTGATACAGTTAAACAAAACGAGTACAGTAAAACAATAACTGGTACAATTGTCTATAATAATAGTTATTTCCGTTACACCAATCGAGTTCTCGTCGAGAAAAGAAGGTCACCACAAGTCTACTGAAAATAGACTGAACCATCACCACTTACGAATAGATAAGTAGGGAAACATACTCAATACATTTAGCTAGACCATTGGCTAACCTACATGCTCTCCGTAGAGGCTTTTATTTATCTGTTATTTTGTCTTATACTCCTTTGTACTGTCACACGAATTTCAAATGAATTCAATAAGTGGATTAGATTTAAAGATACCCGAAATATTCGGAAGTTGACAGCACCCTAACTGGTAACACTTTTTATGACCGAAGCGTGCCAAACCCAGTCAACTCAAAAGTCAGAAGTGAAGAGGTTCGAAGATATATTTGATAATCTATCGATATATCGAGAAGTGATCAGTCTAAGTTGGCTAGTGGTCATAAAAGATGTGGAACACGGCGTACCCACTCATGATCTGGTGCGGATACATGACCGAGGGCCTTCAGCTAGGTGAGTTCGTTAAAATAATGAAGACAGTATTAAATGTCGAAGACTTACAGAGCTATTGATTTTGGTGATTTCTTTACCGGTACAGACTGATACAGAGAATTTCTTTAAAAATATTCGCAAAAGCGTGGAATCTATACTATTCAATGATTCCTTTGTATGTTATCCCGCAGATATTTTGAATTATAAATATAGTACTTTTAGTTATGCTCACCAAGCCTTGTCTGCCAAGAATTGAATTATTCTGGTAATACTTAGCACGTCACTTCAACTTTTTTTGTCATCATGCTAAAGCACTCAGAAATCGGTTTCTCATCTATCAAGACAATAATGAGTGTCTTTGGGCTGGAATTTCGCGTACGGAACAAAATATTTTGATTTTTAATGGGATTATTTTGTACAGTTAATTCGTAGCTACCTAAAATTACTGAAGATTGAAGAAGTAGTGTCAGTTGTATGTTAAGACTGATTCGATATACGTCCAACAAAAAGTAGTCATTAAAGGCATTAGGAGCATTAGTTTCCCCGAACTAATTTCCCAGCTGTTGAACACAGAGTCGCGACGTAGCAAAAGTATAAACAAGTAAACCTTGACTTTAGATGTTAAATCTGTTTTTAAAATATGGATTATTGCAATTATTGTAGGAAAGTAGTTCTCTTAGATTTACTGGAGAAAAGAAATCGATGAAAACTGTGCATAGTGATCAGTAATCAAAGGGCATAACGAATTAAGTAATCGGAAAAGTTATATCTAAGAAAAAGAGTACAATTTTATAACCAGTTGATCAACTGAAAATAACCAGTTTGAGAACTGAATAATAATCTGATCTTTTTGTATCAATCCTAGTTTACAACTACTAGTATATATCACCTATTAATCTAAAGGTGTATTTTCAACATCACAATATGGATCTTGAAAAATAGATGCAAATGTAGGTTTTCAAATATTTCAAAAGATTCACTATAAAAACTGTCTTAAGTAAGAGCAGAAATCGTTGACTTAAACGACGAAATAATGCATCAGGGACAAATTAACCAAGCAGGATTTCTAGAAAATGTAGGTCAGCACTATAAAAATGAACTGTTCATAGTTGTCCAAGCTGAAAAATTTATATTTCACGTAGTAAATATCATTGGAAGATAAATCCACTTGGAAGCTCATGTTTAAGTTTAGGTACAAAATCACACAGTGTCAAAATATTGACCTATGAACAGTGTACTGATTTTTTTGGCCGAAGCAAGAAGAAATATATCGCTGTTAATTCTGTTTACATTGTCTGTCCCTATTCCCTTCCCTTTAACTCTTTGTGTATTGTTTTACACTACTTGTTAATATTCAGTAAACAGTTGTATTCCTAGCAATTTTTACACGTATGTTGTAACGCAAGCTTGTGTAATATTCTAAAATATTTGATATATACTCATAACATTTATTGTATTTATCGTTGTGATTACTTTCTGTCAATTCCTATAGAAGTTTTCCTTAATTTTTGCATTGCCGTTTAATCCTTTTTTAAACGCAACGTGTCCCATATTGTTTGCTCTTGGTTCCGTTTTTGATCGTTGACAAACTGTTATCAAGATTAGACAGGTATCAGCTGTCATTTGCACTATCGAATGAGTTAATTTTTCTTCAGGTTACTATTGAAGGAAATTATTTTTATTTCAAACTTGCCGACGCGGTAAACGCCACAGATACCCCACAAGTTGAGGTTTGTAACTAATTAATGTATATTATGCAATAAAGAACTGCTTTTTTAGACCAATTGCTGTTTTTGTGAACTTCAAGTTCATACGTATCTCAACTGTGTGATTTAGACGCTTCGATAGATTTAATCACAGTTACGATACCGCGGCATCGAAAGAATACAGGCTGCATATATTTATAAGACTACATATATGATAACAAAGAAAATGACTAAAATGATTTGAAGTAATGACTTTTTGATCGTACAGAGGAGTTAATCATCATGAAATTACTAGGCTGGATACCGAGCAAATAAGGTGAGCTTATAACATTTGTGGTACGAAGAAGTTGCTAGGATCAGTTATGAGGAAGCATCATGGTCTATGCTACTTACGCTGACAGGTAAAAGTATGATGTAGCACAAATAGGAAGTGGGATGCGTGGCAGCAGAAGATTGGATTGAAGAAAAGAGAGATGGAAGCAGAGATAAATCGCAATAACAATCCGATCTAAAGAATAAAGAAGTATGTACATGACAACTGAAGAAAGGCGTGCAAATTATGTATTTAATGTATGGTTTTCATATTTTATTAAAGTACTCTAATTAATTATATACATGACTTGATAACAATGGCAAAATATAGTCACTGAGAATGAAAAGAAACAACAGGATAATATCGATCTAATACGATATCTAATCATAACCGAATTTATCAAAACAGATTGATTTAGCCTTTGTAGAACGATTTGTAAAATCTAACCTTACCATAAAATAGACTCGGATGATTTGCACAGAACAGTAAAATAGTTTTCTGAACTAAAGCATTTCCAACTGAAATTATTCATTATAATAAATGTTTTGAAAACTTATCAGATCAACATAAAACGAAGTTTATCGGAATATATATTCAACAATCATAGTGATAGATTTTATAGTTTTTATTTAAACTTCACTGAAACATACTCATAGGTAACTATAGACCTCCTAATTTTCTTATTAGTCATACTTAATTTCAGTATTTATGAAGAATTTACAAAAAATGGCATTCAAGGCAAAGTATAATTCTTTCCGAATAGTATCATTTATACCCAATTTAACGTGGTTCATAGTATAAAGTAAATTTATAATCAGAAGGAGTTTTGGGGAGATTTTAGCCATACAATAGTTGAATTCATGAGTCAGTTGAAGCTAGATGACCATGACAAACCTAAAGTTAGACATTCACACTGTTGGATGCTGGCTCAGTAGTCTACAAGTTAAGTGTTCGCGCGCCAGACTAATATGTCCTAGGTTCGAATTCGCGCGATAGGATCGTGGATGGATACTGGAGTCCCATAATAGGATGAAACCGCCGTTCTCTGCTTCCAGGTTTACAATGATGGTCTAGCTTTAATTGAATCATGAATTCAATGAATAAATTCGCAATACTGATATTCGCTTATTAACTCCGCCTGTAGCTCCTCCGAGGGTTGCTGCCGGTCCCAAGCCCTGGTAAAGGAGGAGGGTTTGTCATGAGGTTAGAGACCCCATCCCGTAGAAAACTAGCTCGTTAAAAAACGCCAACCAGATATTCGCTTATTATCCTCATAAATATTCAACAATGTATAAGTAAAATTTAAAATTAATTTATATTTTATTGTTCATAATCTGTCATTGAATAATATAAGATAGGGATTGTTTACAAATTAACTATAATAATGATCATCTTTATTATTCTAATATATTTAAAATTTTCTATTCGAAAATATATATTGATTATTTTTTGCTTATAGTATAACATAGATGAGAACAGGAAAAAAATATTGATCTTCGCAAAAGTACACTTCACCGAAAAAAAATAAAAAATCATATTACCTTAGTAACACGTTTATGTTTAAAAAAAAACTGATATCATATTAAAGAAGAAAAAAGAAAATAAACAAAACAAAACATAAAGAAACTGATTCATTCATTTAAACATTTTATATTCAATTGAAACATTGAATAATAATAATAATAATAATAATAATAAAATAACCAACCGACAAACAACAAATAACGAAAAAAACAAAGAAAAGAAACCAACAAAAATGAAAGAAAAACAAAGAACTATTCATTATTCATATTTATTGTGCAAAAATGATAGTAAAATATTTTTAAAAAAAACAAAGCAGAATAAATAGGTAAAGAAAAGAAAAAAAGAAGAAGAATATTTAATTAATGAATAATTGAATGTTCTTTTTTTTTAAAAAAAAGAAAGAAAAAAAACAAATGGCATTGAATAATTGAAATGCGGGATATTGTTTTTTTTTTTTAAATTTTACACAGGATTACATTGAATCAAATAAACCATACATGCAATTAAATTATTGAATTATTTATTTTGTTTAAATGAAATAAAATAGAAATTAGTTAAATAAATAAATAAATAGATTTCTTTCTTTATTCAATTATTAAATACAAATACTACTATAGATAATATGAATAATAATTAATTCTGTTAAGTTAAATTGTGTTTTTCTTTAATTTTTATTTTACTTTTTCTTTTTTTTTCAAAAAAAAGAAAAAGAAAAGAGAAAAACATTTCACAAATTGAATTTACTAAAATCTTTTAATGATCATTGTAATTTTGTTGTTTTTTTTCTTTTTTTCGTTTTTCTTTTTTTGTTTTTAATTTTGATGAAAATTTATACAGAATACAATACAAAGTTTAATGAGAAGATATTATCAATGAAATGTGAAAAATAAATAAATCTCTATGGATTTGATCTGTTGAAACGTAGAGAATAAAAGAATAGATAGTGATAACAGATTAAATAATAATAATAATAATATCTTCGATGATCTAGACGAGAGTTGAAGAATCAATTCATGAGATTTAACTTATATATATATATATATATTCAGGGATTGGTTCATTGAATTACTCTGATATCATTGAATGTGGAAGACAATTTATGATTCCGTCAATGAAAAAAATATTTTTTTGATTGATTAACCATTTGAAGAATCTACATTATTGATAAGTTATACACAAACAAAAAAAGAATTAAATAAAATCTGTTTATATAGATTGTTAATTAGATTGTTTAAATCAAAAAATTTAGCAACATCTCCAAGAATATTTATTATTATTATTGAATAGTTGAATACATGAGTCAACTAAGGCTAGATCACCATAGAAAACCTGGAGGCAAAGGACGGCTGTTTCGCCCTAGTATGAGACTCCTGAGAAGCACACACTCACAATCCCGCTCGCGGGATTCGAACCGAAGACCTATCAGTCTCGCGTGCGAGCGCTTAGCCTCTAGACCATTAAACCGGCATCCAACGGTGTTGATGTCTAACTTCCATCAATCCACGAAATTGAGCAACCATTCACTAATATCATGGATGAGCACTGCTGAGGAGTCCCACAATAGGACGAGACTGCCGTCCAGTGCTTCCAGGTTTTCCCTGATGGTCTAGCTTCAATTGACTCATAATTTCAACTATATAAAATTACTAAAAAAAATTTCCACAAAACCCCCTCTTCTGATAATCATGTTTAAAATTGTAATTTTTAAACTTTCTAACTAAAAGCTAATCAAGTGTAACTCAGTGAAAAATTATTCATGAAAGCAAAGTTATTAACATAAAAAACTTTCGTAGTCCTATGTATAAACTAATAGAAGAATAAATAAAAGATACATCTGGTCTATAAATAAATTTTTTATTGTGTTTATACAACAAAACAATAAGGTTATATGTAAAATTTTTTTTTTGTTTTTTTGCATTTTAATCAGTATGATTTCATTGGTTGACATTGTAATTCATATCTCATTGATAATAATTTACATGAATGATTTACTTTAATGAAAAAGAAAAGGTTATATGATTTGATTGGATCAAGTTTACTTAGCACATTTCAATATAAATTAATTAATGGAATGAAGGAGTTCATTTTAATGAGTTTATTTTGAAAGCTTTATAATTGTTTTATATATGTGTTATTGGATTCAAGTCTTGGAGTGAATGTCAACTCTGGGATTGAGGCACATTTAACTGACGAGTTTCAAATATGATGAAACAAGTGTCTTAGATCTCATTGTGAACCACTATTCATCTCTGTTTAAAATATATTCATGGAGACTAAGAAGCTCCGTAGCAAAACAAAAAAATTGTAGCGCTTTCAATGTTATTCCTAAATAACCTTGAGTGTATAATATGTTCAAGTAGATTTCAGACTGTAAGACAGCATCATTGTTTAGTCAAGATATAACGAACAGTAAGTATAGGGTTGGAAAGATTGTTGAGGTTTATTGAGATCATGAAACGATCATAGTTAAACCATCATTGAAAGTCTGTAAGCACTAGTCAGCGGTTTCGTTTTAGTATGGGACTCCTCTGCAGTGCATGACCACGACCCCTTATGTGGGAATCGAACTCATGACTTCTAGTCTTTAATGATTGACATCTATATCTTTGAGTCGGAATCTGTAGGTGTTAATGTCTAACTTCGATCAATCCATATGATTGCGCGCCCGTCTTCTATTGTCTTAGGTGGTTAACCAGCACTCTCTTAACATACTTGAACTTCACTGTTCATGGCTTCACAATAGGACTCCGGGAATTGCCTCCCGAAACCAGTAACTGGTGTGGGAGTCGTAGGTGCGCACTGATGAGAAATTTTGTGCTAAGACAAAACAGCTTTCCCGTGCTTTCAGGTTTCCAAAGGTGATCTAGCATTGATTTTTTCATGAGATCAATGAGATAAATAGTTGAAAGTTAGAGAGTATAAGTTGATTTTACCTACTAAAATGAAACAAATCCATTTTTATCCAAACAGCTATATAATTTCTGACACTAATTATCGTTCCTTGAATAGCTCGGTTATTGTCTGCTTTGTGGTTACCTACTGAATACAAAGCTTACGTTTCACCTCACTTCTGACTCATCAGCTGGATGTTGACACTAAAACCCCAACTCAGTATCTTTCGCTTCAAACGCTGAACACGTTATCCACAGAGCTATTTACTATATAATTATCAGAACTTACTGGCTCACTTATAATTTTGAATATCAAAAACGGGGAATTCACAAGCTTTTATGAGCATATTTACACTTGGTAAACAGGTTATTAGTTTTATAGAACCAATAGTTTAGTTGATAACGCTCAAAGAATTCGAAGCAAAAGAGAATGTGTTTGAGTTAATAAGTACTCACCTACACTGGAATCCAAGTTCATTCATATGACGAGTCTTCAGTAAAATAAGACATGAGTTGTGGATTCTATTGCCAGTCTCACATAAAATACACTAAATCATTATCGAATTTTTATCCCATTGGTTATTTACCATTTTATTATCGACTCATGTTTAATTCTATAAGCTATTACTTTATTTTGAAATGTCAAGAAATTAATCTTTGGACTAGTAACTACTGTGGTGTGGATTACTTATATCCACATAAGTAGTATACAACGATGGTCGGGCTTCGAATGTATTTCAGTAGAAGATCAATAAGGAGAGAACGGGAACGGAACTGAATTGGTATGAAAGTGCATGAACAATAATAATCAGAGACAATTGATTGATAGTTTGCAAATTAACTAAATATGGTTCTCATATTTTACTGAGATATTCTGTAGTTTTAAGCCTAAATAAATTCGGTTGTCCTAACTCGTGTTCTTGTTCACTACGACTATTGGAGAACCTTAATGTGATTGTGAAGAGATGTTTGTATATTCTGTTATACATTTTTATTGACCACAAAGTTAAGAAGAAAAATAGATCTTTATTTCCCCCTCATTCCCATTAATTATTTTCTTTGAATATTTGTTAATATACAACATCTACTGATGATAAATTTTCATAACAGGTATATTCCAGAAAACTAAGTTATATTGTGCGACACAAGTATTAATCGGTTATTGGTAAAATTTATCATTATGAAGTTCAGTTGTTTAATAGAGGGATAAGGTAGATATTTTAATAGTTGAATTCATGAGTCAATTTAAGCTAGACTACCATTGGAAACCTGAAAGCATCGGACGGTCGTTTCGTCCTAATATTATTATGTGCTCGCAAGTGACTGGTTTCAAGATGTATTTCCTGGAGTTCTAGTGAGGAACTGTGACCAGTGGAGTTCAACCGTGTTTGTTGTGAGGCAGTTTCTCATTGAGGACAGTGGTAAACGGTCGCACAATACCGCGGATTGGTTGAAGTTAGACATGAATTCAATCATTAAAATTACAATAATCTTCACAAATCCTCGTTCTGATAAAGTTGATATTGTATAAAGTTAGGCCCGATTGTATAAAACAGGGAGATTATTTTTATTAGATGAATGTTAAGCGAAAATATTTCAGTAGTAATATACTTCTAGATTATAAAACTGTTTACAATCAGAGTTGTTTATTCTTACCAGGCAAATCATTATCAATGAAACTATATTGATCTAAATTCGTAGGATTCACAGGGGATACATCATCTGAATTCTCTACAGTTTGATGTAAAGCCAACAATCGTCCAAGAGGTTTACGACGTCCAATTATCAAGCTTGATAGGGCTGTATTTGTATTCGGATCAGTAGATGATGTATTTGAAATATTTTGTTTATCAGATGAGTGAAACAACTTTGATGTTGTAATTGATGAAGCGATTGTAGATGGAGAAATCGAATGTTGACCACTTGAAGAATAGAGTTTTTTAATCCCACGTACAATTGATGATGACGATGAAGGTGAAGCTTCATTCACATTGATAATATTACTGGCAGAAGTAATAACAGTAGTAGTAGTAGTAGTACTGGTAGTCGTGACGATTCCAGTAGTTGGTGGATTAGATATTTGAGATGATATAGTGACAGTTGGTTCACTAACTGGTTTAGCTAAATCTTGAAGTCTCATACCAGGTTTTATATTAGTTGGTTTGTCATATATTACAGGATTATATCTTTTATGTATTTTGTCATGTTTATCAGCTCCATGTAATGAAGAAACTGTGATATCGGAACTAGTATTAGAAGGAGTTTCTTCGATATTTGCACTGTCTTTATTAAATCCTTGATTCTGTCGATATGGAGTATACAATGGTAGGGCTCCAGTAAGCAGGGCTAATAAAATAAATTGGAAAATGAACTTAAATGATAGAAATAATAATTGAAACGGATTGATTAAAAAAATCGTCCCAGTATTTGCTAAGATAAAAAAACTGCCAATCTCGCGAGGCGGGATCGTGGATGAGCACTGCTGAGGAGTCTCACAATAGGATGAAACGGCCGTCCAGTGCTTCCAGGTTTTCCACAGTGGTCTAGCTTTAATTGAATCATCATTTCAACTATATATAGTCCATAGACAGTAAGAATTAGTTGCAAAGAAACATGTTCAATCTTTCTATTTACAGTTAGCCTTACACATTATTCATTTCGTTGTTACTCTGTCATCCATGAGCTTCAAACTGACTCAAGAATTATTTTAATTTAAAATGGTTTAAATGATCTCGTTATTGATAGTTCTTACTGGAATTTAATTAGTCTTGTTTGGCATATAGGTATTCTGTGGGGAATACCTCGTTATAGCCAATATTGTACGAGTTGATATAGAATAGATGAAATGTGGCTAGTAGTGGGATTCAGTATGGCCATATGCCAACCAAGACTGATCAAATTTCAGTCAGAAACAATCAACAGTAGGATTATACAAACCATTTCAAAGTGAATTAAAATTTATACGTGTTGCAAAACTGCGAGGTTTTTCGGGCTTTGTTACTAAATGAATAATGGGACAGTGTTTAAAACCAGCATTAGTGGGTTTAAGACACGGAGTGGACATCAACTCTGAGATGCAGGTACATCCGACTAATGAGTCGGAAATGGAAAGAAATGTGTGGCTTGGATCCCATTTCTAGTCATATTTCATTCATTCCATATTGAATAGAGCCCGTTTTTGTGTATATTTGATTGTTGAGCTTTTTTGTTAGAAATGGATATCAGCCGAGGAACTCTTGAAAACATAGGGACTAGTGATAGATATTTTGTTTTAGTATGGAACTTCACAGTAGTGAAAACTCACGTTGCTACTATGAAGTGAGAGCAAAAACCTTAAGGTATGATTGCATTGCATTTATGCTATATGATAGACAAATAAATTCTGAGGCTAATAAGACGCTCATAAAGTTACTATTTGTGAATTCAACTTATGGTTGTTTTGAGGACTTATCATCAATATCAATCAGAAAAACAGTTCAAGAATATACAAATATATGATTTTCGTAAATTATATGAACCTATCCACTTCATATTGTTCTCAGTTGTCTCAGTTCAACTCAAAATATGCTTTTATACTTTCTTTTACTGAACTATCCATTTTCGGCGAGACTGTA
Organism: Schistosoma mansoni; assembly: GCF_000237925.1. Classification (NCBI taxonomy): domain Eukaryota; kingdom Metazoa; phylum Platyhelminthes; class Trematoda; order Strigeidida; family Schistosomatidae; genus Schistosoma; species Schistosoma mansoni. Next base: position 2,003,562 of record NC_031502.1, on the reverse strand, counting down.
ATTTACGGACGGATCAATCACATTTGAGATAGTCGGTGTTGGATTTTGGCTCGACATTTATTCATCCATCTGACTAAATATCGTTTCGGTATTATAGCTGATGTCAGTTCGTGATAAAAACATTAAATCCAATTTCTAACCATAACGTTCAATTATAAACCCTAATCCTAGTTCTTCATACTTATTATAACCTTTATTAACCCTGGTAAGTAGGTTGATATTCCATTTTAGCACTGCTTAATAGTCATTCATAAATTATAGTCTCAACACATTTTCTGTAAATGGAACAAATGAAATTAATTACTAATGTTTTAAGTTTTTTTTTAATGAGTTAGTTTATGTTAAATAAGTGTGCAAATCGAAAAAAGAAAATAACACTCACTTCCTGTAGGTCGGATTTGCGGTGAAACAGATATTGTTGCCGATCTTAATAAACCAGAAGATGGAAGTGTTGTTGTAGTTACTTTAATAATGTTGATAATATTATCATGATTATTGCTGTTAGTAGTATGAGTAGTATTGCTGTTGGTTGTACCAACAAGTGTGAAAGTTGTCGACGTTGGTATATCAGTATTAACGGTTTTATTGCTAGTAGTAGTACTAACGGTAGTAGCAGTAGTGATGGTTGTTATAGTGTTAGTAGTATGAATTTTACTAGACATATTGGTTGCTGTATCAGGGACACTATCTACAATTGTACTACAGGTTGATTTAGATCGCTCACAATTAGCTAGTGAAATACTACCACGTGCTGAATTCATTCGATTATAATCAGCTATTGTAGTTTTATCATCATTTGATGTAATATGCGCTGTAATTAATTTGATCGGATCATATTGTTCTGATGAACCAAATACTTGAAAAACACGATCAATTAATAATTCAACAACTTTTGTCTGACCTTTATTATCCATGAATTCCATCATATTAGCTACTTGAAATCTGTAAAAGAAAATATATGTTTATGAAATGAATAAAGGTGATAAAAATATCTGAGTTGAAGATTGTCTGGAGATTATTTTAATCTGATTGGGCTATTTATCAGGGATTAACATCAACTGAGGCGTAGTTGAAAACTAGGGAGGATTGGAAAACCATTTTTTTCATGATACAAATTTGTTTAAAACTGAAATTCACAATCCTTCCCTAGACAAATCCATAAAACCTCAAGTACAACAACATAAGCATTATGTCAACACCACTGAGCTAGATTGCATTAAACCAAATATTCAACTCCAATTAATTAACCTTCAGTATAGTTAAACCCTACCGAGTGGATAACGCGATGGAGTTTGAAGTAAAAGGTACTAGGTACGAGTCCCAGAGTGAACATCAATTCTGAGATGCAGGTAAATCCAGCTGACGAGTCCCAAATAGCATGAAACGCGCTTTAAACTGGATTCCACTGCTAGTCACTATCCATCTTTGCTTATGATCTTACATATATATATATATATATGTTTTTACGATTGTAAGTATTTTTACTTAATAATTGCTTATTGTCCTGTTCGATCAACATGTTTCATTCATTTGATTAAAATAATTTATATCTTTAAGAAACCAGAGAAAAATCGCGATTAATGAATAATTGTTTCGCCTAATATAAAACTGCTTAGCATCAAGAATTCATGAGACTAGAAAGAAACAAATTTACAACTATCCATCTGGTACAACGTATGCTATAAGTTTCAGAATACTTGGTTAGTAGCTAATGTAGCCTTTTCATGACAGTTTCAGTGATGAGTATTTTTAAAAATTTCGTATTAGGAAAAAAACAAGTACTTACTGATTACTAGTTTTTAAAGGCTGTAGTTAAGAATGTAAACTATTCCTACAATGTCTTTAAACAGTAGCTAATAATCCTTAATCTAATAAATTGGTTATGTTTGCAGAGAAAATGATGACAATCGGCAAAACATGATGAATTCCCTTGGTACTGTTTAATTTGTTATTTTTGTTATACTCAAACTTATATCAACAATAAGTTGTACAAATTAGTCATTATTTTTAACAGTTATACAATTTTAATTGTTGAAATCATGAGTCGATTGAAGCTGGACCATCCTGGAAAACCTGGAAGCACTGGATGGCCGTTTTGACCTATTGTGGGACTCTTAGTCTAGTTATACAATTCCCATAAGTGGTTATATTGCTTAGTAAAATGAAAACTGTATATAAAAAATAAATTTAAAAACTCACTTAGGTCTTTGACGTAATACTGTTGGAGCAAACATTGTACCTAAATTAACAGCTCCCATTTGATTTTCCGACTGACATTCAGCGACTCTGTAATGTTATTAAGGTAAGACAGTGGAAAATTATGCAATTTTTAAAATTGTTCATTTTACTACTTAAAGAAAACTTTCAGTAGTATTAGACGTATGGAGAAATAGGATGCGCTATACATCTACAAACTATACAAATACATTTTTGTACCCAATAATCTAAGCTCTCTAACAACGAATTACTATTGGTATATGTGCCCTGACTAAGTGGTCTCACAGCATCCTATCACAACAATATGTAACACAAAGACAGTAATTGTCGATTCATTCGTTTACCGTCTAACTAACCACTAGATATGAAATGGGACTATTAATAAAGTTAACACATTTCATTAACTATGTACCGAATATAAACGTTCAAAATAATCCTTTTAAATGGTACTTATCCGGTGAACTTAGAAATGCAATAATATTTTTAGTGTTCTAATCTTTGAATTTGTTTTCATGTATACCTCAAAGTATTATTTGTATTGTTTAATTTACGTTTATTTTACAATGACCTTCATGACCTTCAAGAAAAATTGAACATCTATCTACACACAATGTCTTTGTTTATATATTATTGGTAAGGGTTTTTATTATTATTCCATTAAACTGAATTTCGATCATTCTATGTTGGTGTAAATGCATCCTGACAGAATTGCATCGATATAGCAATTTTGCAACAAGTTCTAAAAGTATTTGCATTATGGATAACTATGGAGAAAATAGAAACTCCTTATTAAGGAGGCATTCTAGTATATAGAGCTCGATTTCTGAATAATTTGATTCATTTCTGTATTTTATTTAGTTACGTCTTTTGGATATTTATGGTACTGCAAATTATCGATAAAACTCTGTCAAAATAATTTTTGTTCATCCTTTTAAAGTGTTATGTTTTCGAAGGGGTTTTGTGAAGATTTCAGTATTTTCCATAGTTGAAATCATGAGACTGGTAGGTCCTGGGTTCGAATCTCGCGAGTGCGGGATCGTGGATGCGCACTTCTGAGGAGTCCCGTAATAGGACGAAACAGCCGTCCAGTGCTTCCAGGTTTTCCATGGTGGTCTAGCTTCAATTGACCCATGATTTCAACTTTGAAAAATATTGTATTTCCTTTTTTTCAGTAGACTAGATCGTACCAGTAAATTGATGTGGCTATGTAACATTTATAGAAGTTCATTGAGTAATTAGTAGGAATGAAGACTTTTCAGTGAATAAAATTCTCTTTTCGACGATATCATTTTCTGAAGCTGTAAAAATGTATTTACAGGTGATTGTTTTTTTAAAATGTTGTAGTCCTTAATAAAATGGAAGAGTTTTACAAAATTATCAAATAATCTTATGAATTATAATTTCTAATTATTGTCTTCTTGTCTTTTATTAAGTAGACTGTTATCTTCATCTTTCATAGATTATTACTTTTTATTACTTCCAATATTGTTATATAACATAAGCTGTTGATGATTGTTGATTACTTTGTTAAATGAAGCAACCTCTTCTAATTGGTACTTATTTGTCTTGAATAGGCTACTACCATGACTAAATATTACCAATTTTATTGAAGTAACAAAATGTTTCTAACGTTATCTTTTGATAGAAGGCGAAACACATTCTGACATTATGATTAGTCCCAATTTGTTTATTAATAAATTCATACTTATTTTGGATTGATATCATGAACGGATAGATGTGAGACCACCATTAAAAACTTGGAAGCACTGGATGACCGTTTCGCGCGCGAGACTAAAGGTCCTGGATCCGAGTCCCACATGTGGGATTTTGGATGCTCAATGTCCACGAGTTCCATACTAGGACGAAACCGCTTTCCAGTGCTTTCTGGTCTTCAATAACGGTCTGACATCGATTCATTCACTATATCAATCTAAACTCAACAATCTCGGCAACCCTATGCTCATATTTATTTCTTAAAAACGTTTAATTTATATTGAGAGATTTGTGTACAACTATATTGCCTTGAAATGTTGATCTAACTTATATAGTTTACAATTTCAAACAACTATAAAACTGTAACAATTTCTAGTTAACGAGTTTTTGACATGATTTCATTTATTTCATATGAAATTAAGTGACACTGTTGAAAAAGTTGATGAATATAATTTCCATGGTGCTTCTTTAACTGACAAAATCTGATAGAACCCAGTATCTTTATGAAGACTGACAATTACCTGAGTACTATTTTTTCATTATCATTGTGTATTAACATGGCAGTTAGCCTACATGATTCCGAAACACTGACGTTGCTCAAATAAAATTTATTATTATACAGTAGTTGAACCATATAAACTGGGGTTAACTTACCAGAAATCGATTTCCATTTATTATCTAATTGTCACTAAGCATCGGAATAATAAAATGATTATATCATAGTTCTGTATTGGTGATAGAAAGTCAGTCACATGTATATTAAAACCTGGTATCAATGTTCATTGGCTTAAGTCGCTGAACTATATCGGCAACGAGAGATGAATACCAAACTAATAGCAGTACTTTGAAAGTAGTTCTTTTATCACAAACTAATCACTGTATTCCAACTCATTGGCGTAAGTATGTCTTGATATGACCAAAAAAATGAATAAACTATTGTTTTATTCATTCTTGAATATCCGCTTATTCGATGGTACTAACTCAGAACATACTAGTAGTTGCATACTTCCTAATTTTCCATCAATGTTTAAATATTTGGTTTATGATGAAATTCGAACGAATACAGTTATGCAATTACAAAGAAATAACTAAATCTATGGAAATAGTATGTTTTTATTCATTAACTGGCAAAGCTATTGAAACTATACCAATAGTAGTCAACATCGAAAAAGTTTTAGTTATTCTTTTATTTGTTACCTGTGTAAATGATGAAAAATCAATCCAGCTAATTGACGATTACCAGGACTTAGATGATTAATCAATAATTGAAGACGCTTCATCAGTTCGTCAGTTATATTTGAATCAACTAAGTCAAATGCCTAGACAAATGTATAGAATATATAGAAGAAAAAACAAACAACACATAAACGATTAATAAGCTTGAATGTAATTTAAGTCATTCAATATTTTTGATAGTTGAATTCATGAGTCAATCTAAACCAGACCACTATTGAAAACGTGAAATCACTGGAAGACTATTTTGTCTTAGTATGGGACTCGTCAGCAGAGCTCTGAGCAGTCTCATACTAGGATAAAACGACTTTCCTGTGTTTTCAGGTTTTTCAATGGTAGTCCAGTTTAGATTGACTCATGAATTCAACTATTAAAAGTACTGCAATCTCGACAAAACCCCCCTTCTGACTTATTATTTTTATTAAGATATTATTAAATATAAGTTGATGAAAGAAATCTTTCTCGTTTTCCTTTATGGCTTTGCACTTATATATCTCTCTATATATATGTTTCACAATGAAGTAGAAAATTATTATCAAATAAATGGTATTAGATCATTTCAGCACAACTCGATATTTTAGGTAAAGATATTAACTGATCTCTTATTCAATGGATGTGATGTAAACAATGAAAGAGAATCACTCAATCAGTTATTTACGATAATTCATTACGTAAGAATATGTATTCAGTTTAAAATTAAGTAATTCAATATAAAAGTTATCATTATTTATAAAACAATAATGAGTGATTAATATAAACGGGTTAGATCATTAGTTTATTAAAAGAGATTATTTAGTAATAAAATTGGAAATTAAAGTTGAAGAGGTGTTGAGAAATGTAAGGTGAACTTAGTGGAAGATAGAGGTAAATTAAGAGGTTGTACAAACGTTTTCAGTATTCAAATATTGGATCCATTGACGTATACTTCTGTGGGATTTACTAAATGTACAAACATGAAAGAAATCCGATGGAATTTTTCAGATGACTTTGAAATATAAATTCTGATCATTATAGTATCTATTATTTATTTAACGGACAGAGTCATTCGCATAATAACAATCTATCTATACTATTGTACCTTTATTATGTACTCTTAAGAATTGCTTACTGCCTACGCATGTATTCATTCTGCCAGCTTTACTATTAATCGCCTAATTGATTCGATGATTCATGCATTTCCATTTGTATATACATGCACATCTTAATCCTGTTCACTGTACTCGCTTACTCGATCACTCGAATAATCGGTCCCGCGCTCACTCATTCGACTCGCGCGCTCACTCGCACCACTCTTTCATGAATGCTTAATGTGCCTGTAGTTTTAGATATATGTATGTGGTCTAATAGTAAACGCAATCAACACTTCGTATTCGCCATCTGATTTATATACCGTTAGGGCGTTATCGAGTAACGGTTAACGGGACGAACAATATACGAAGCTTAAGGATAATATCGAATATCGACCACCACAAGTCTTTAACTGGAGTAAGATATTGTTTCTAACGTGTCACAGATAATATTTGATCACAATGAATACATAATTCTACCTTTAAAATTTTATAATGAATGATTTTCTTTATGGTAGAATATCATGTACAAAAAACAAAAAAAACTGTCTTTATATATAAATATCCCATATAGGGAATATATGAATGAAGAAGACGATAATTCCAGGAAAGTATTTTAAATTTATTTATCAATATTTTTCAGAAAAAACAAACAAACATACGTAATCAATTTTCATTGTAAAACCAGTAGAAAACTGAATTAATAGTGATGATACGTTTAAACCAATATATCAACGTTTTCAAACACCGAACATTGTACAAAAAATTAAATTTAGATCTTCAATTCACTTAGTATTGTTTGTTTGAATCTTCCTATTGACTTTTAAGACTGCAACTGGTCAGTCTCTAATTGGCATATGTGCATACTGTGCGTATTGCCTCGATATACCTTAATTCACAAGCATGGTAAGCAGAGATAGACAGTGGTTAGCAGTGGAATCCAGTTTGACGAGCGTTTCGTCCTATTTGGGACTCTTCAGCTGGATGTTCCTACATCTCAGAGTCAATGTTCACTCTGGGACTCGATGCGAAGATTCAAACAAACAATATCAAGTGAATTTAAAATTCACCCCATTGCACAAGCAAGTGGATATCGGGACTCAGTAGCTAAGTGGACAACGTGATGGAGTTTGAAGCGAACGGTACTGGGTTTGGGTCCCAGAGTGAACATCAACTCTGAGATGCAAGTACATCCACCTGACGAGTCCCAAATAGCATGAAATGCGCTTTAAACTGGATTCCACTGCTAACCACTATCCATCTTTGCTTAGATCTTTAATGTTTCATAATGTACACAATATCATTTTTACGACTGTTTCTGACTACAATCATTCATATTTTTCAAATATGATTAATTCAAATAATACAGCACTGTTTTAATTTTATGTTTGTTTATTTGCTTTTCAATCATTCTTCAAATGATCATTGATTCATGATGTTAATCACACATATACATTGAACAAATTCTATACACACATTGAAATATAATCTCTAATATATATATGTATCTGTTGTTTATTTCAACAGTAATTTCTATTTAAATGTAACTAACTGGTTAGATGAATAACAAAAATAGTTGAATACTATAAATACCACAAAATCTTGTACAAAGTAAATTGACTGTATTCACACTGTGATGACCTTAATTTGTGTTGATGATTGATTTTCGCCAAAAATAAAGATAATTCTATTCATTGTTTCACTCTGGCTAACCCATATATATATATATGTCATTTGATTATGTAAATAGATAGATATAACAGTGTACAAGCGAATCATTCGGTTGTTGAAAACAACAACATGAAAAGTTGAATTGTAATCAGTTAGGGTCTATGTGTTGTTTTTTATTACTTGAACAATGCCAAATAGATAAAAAAAAATAGTTAAGATGGTTGTTGCCAAATGTGAAATTAAACTAGTGAATTTTGATTTAATTGACCTGAAAAAAACATAATGGTTGATCAACTGCCTAAGTGATTGACGTAATAATTTCATAGTTTACATCATAAATTAATTGTTACTGGGCAATATGTGAAAGCTGGAAATCACTGGATAGCTATTAAGTGATAGTATGGGACTTAGTCGAGACCATAATATATGGATGAACTAATCAAATATAAGATAACAGGTCTTAGATTTTGGCTCGAAATTTATTCATCCATTTGGCTAAATACTGTTTTGGTATTATAGCTGATGTCATTTCATGCTGGAAACATTAAATCTAATTTCTAACCTTAACCATCAACTGTAAATCATAATTCTAATTCCTAACACTGGTTTATAATCCTAATTCAACCCTAATAAGTGGGCTGACACTCCAAGGTCATTTTAACTCTGCCTAATGGTCATCCATAAATTATAGTTTCACTTAGGACTTCTCAGCAGTTTACATCACCAATTTCAACAGAAATCGATTACAGGACCTTCAAACATTAAGATAACTTTAAACCCTAAGAACCCTGACTTGGCATTTAATGGCATACTACTCTAAACTTAGTTCATTTGTGATATTCCGTAACTATTATCTAGTAATTCAAATATATTTACATGTATCCATCTATGTCAGTACTAAGTTAAATATGATATCCAAAGCAAGACTTTAAAATATAAGCTTGTATATTTCGAGATTTAAAGGACAACTAAGAATTTCTCATGTTAATATTTAACCGAGTTAAATAAGATGGTGGATGGTGGTTAACAGGAAACCTTAGACCCGGGTTTCGTGCTACTCGGCACTCGTTAACAAGGTGTACATGTAATCTTGAAGGAACTGGTGCTCCCTGATCGATTCGACCCCGTGTCACTCAGCTTCACAGTCAGAGACGTTACCACTGACCGACTTCTTGTAGAACCGAGATTTAATCACAATTGATTGATCACTGGGTGGTGATCAATGTTATGCTATTCATTCTCTGCCAAAAATAACCTAGTTTATAGTTTGTGAATCGATAGTTATTTGTTTAGTCAATATATTCTTTGAAGAGGATTAGAAAAATAGTACATAGTTCAGATATTTCATCACTTTAAGTATATAAAATGTATAAATACATCTCCTTACTAATTGTTTCTTTGAAATTATGTGTAGCATTAATGTAGAAGGGAATGTTTAATAATCTGTCAAACATACTAACTACTGAAATTTCGCTTTTATTGCATTATTTCAAAGATTAGCTCTTAATTGAATAAGAACCAAATGTTGATCCGTCTATTTGTTTAGTAAGACAGATTCTTTGTATTATGAAAGACTACACAGTCTGACAAAATGCACTACAGTATATAAAGTCATTACAAGTTCATGAATTTTTATAAAAGAAAACAATGAAGAAGTCTAAATTCACTTGGTATTACTTGTTTGAGTCTTCCTATTTATGTTTTAGGACTGCAACTAGTCAGTCTCATATTGGCCATATGTGCATACTGTGCCTTATTTTACAAGCATTGTAAGCAAAGATGGATGGTGGCTAGCAGTGGAATCCAGTTTGACGCGCGCTTCATCTTATTTGGGACTCATCAGCTGGATGTACTTGCATCTCAAAATTGATGTTCACCCTGGGACTCTAAGATACAAACAAGCAATACTAAGTAAATTTAAACTTCACCCCATCGCAAAAGCAAGTGGCTATCAGGACTCAGTAGCTGAGTGGATAACGCGATGGAATTTGAAGCGAAAGTTACTAGGTTCGAGTTCCAGAATGAACATCAACTCTGAGATGCAGACACATGCAGCTGACGAGTCCGAAATAAGACGAACTGGATTTCACCGCTAGCCACTATCCATCTTTGCTTACTAAAGAAGTCTGTCTGTAAGAATTTATGTATTTTGTGGTTGGTAATTTGGAAAACGACTTAATATATGGTTACTAAATTTGTAAAAATTCAAAATACGGTCTATGAGGGATTTCGAAAAATCAGTCCTACAAAAGATCATTCTTAAACCGTGTGATACATTAGTAACATTTATTTTTAGCTTTAAAGTGTTATAAATTGAAATTTTCAAAGAGAGAAACATCAGTTCTATGAACGTCGGACTTACTTCTGATTTGAAATTTTAATTTGTTAGCATATCATAGATTTTACCATCATCCATAAGCACATTTAATGATTAATTATTACGGTTACCTAAATTTGCTTTAATGGTACAAATAATTTACCATTGACTATAAATGAATTATTTTTACCATGCAATAACCTCTAGGTAAATTTCATATATTTTTTACATGATAATAAACATCAGTTATCCTATGGGATATTTATTGAGCATGAGAATACATACATACATGATCGATAGCATTCGATCAGCACTAAGAAGAACTTGACCCATATGACATTGATCACCACCCAGTGATCAATCAATTATGATTACATCTCAGTCCTACAGGAGGTCGGTCGCGGCCCGAGTAGCTCAGTGGTAATGTCTCTGACTGTGAAGCTGAGTGACACGGGGTCGAATCGATCAGGGAGCACCAGTTCCCTCAAGATTACAGGTACACCCTGTTAACGAGTGCCGAGTAGCATGAAACCCGGGTCCAAGGTTTCCTGTTGACCACCTCCAACCACCATCTTATGAGAGTACACGTGTTAATCATTTCACCCCCCAAAAATATACAAATTTATATGATCTAGTTAATTATTTTTCTAAAGTTGTAACACAAATTAACAGTGGTTTATTTCTTCTATGTAGGATAGTGAAAGAATATTATGTCAATTAGAAATTATATACACTTCACAACTATACATTCATATTTTGGTGGAGTTTTGTACTCTGAGATGGATGATTTGGTTGTGGAGCTTTTATTTTTATTCTGAACGAAATCATCAACAGAAACCTCTACTTCTACCTGAATTTTGTGCTAATGATGTAGTTAAGAATAACGATGAAAGCTTCACGACCAAATCATTCAGCTCAGAGAATGAAACTTCACCCATATCATCCACCTGAGCTACCAATATTCTACACCATATATTCATATTCTAAGAAAGCAATAATATATATATAAATACAATCAGTTAATACACATGTATAGTGAGAAAAAGTCTTGTCTGGTTAATGATTGTTGTTTTTTTTACAAAAAAAGACTTTCTTTAATTTCCTTTCCAGGATTGTTATTTCTTTATCCTTTTTTAAATTTATTCTACATTTTCTTTGATATTTGGTAAAGTAATTTTACATCATATCGCACCAATAAAAATAAGAGAGAATTGAACAGCTGTTTCATTCTAGTTTTAAAGCTCTTTAAAAAAAATAATCCGACTGGAAATCCAACGAAATATCTTTGGATATCTTGACAAAAGCTTAAAAATTAAAACTACTGGGTCTCATATAGCTAGCTGACTGGTGATCACTGGTTTCGATTAGTGCTTCAAATAGGATAAGTCGATAACGAATTCTACATACAAACTGAACCAGTTTCTATAAGGTCTACAAAACAAATCATATACCGAGATGGGATGGTGGTTGGAGGTAGTCGACAGGGAACCATGGACCTAGGTTTCATGTATTTAGTTGTCGTCAGGAAGGTGTACCTGTAATCTTGGGGGGGGGGAAATGATTCTCCATGACGGATTCGATCCCGTGTCTCTGAGCTATCGGGGACGAAACTAACCTCCTGTAGGACCGAGATGTATTAACAATTGATGATCACTGGTTAGTGATCAGTATGATGTGTGTCGGGTGCCTCGTAGTACAGATTGGATTCTATTGACCAAGTTACACTGTGGCCACTAGTTTAGGTGACTCAATATTGCGTGGACTATGTTGAGACTAGTTGATTCATGAAACAGTCCACACAATGTCGAGTCCTCTCAAGTAGTAGTCACAGTTCAACCTGGTCAATAGAATCCAATCTGCACTAAGAAGCACCTGATACACATCAAACTGATCACTAACCAGTGATAAATCAATTGTAAATCATATATTAATGAAGATGTTTTAAATTGAAAATAACAAACACCTAGCTTTGTAGTACATAAATGTTAGAATGAAGTGCTATAGCGTGAAATGATTTTTGGTTACCACATTGATTGCCAACATTATCATACAACTAAGTAAACATTGTTCTTTATGTAGATATATATATATAAAGGAATGTTTCTTAAAGGAAAGTTTCTAGACAGTGTTACTTGTTGAAAAGTATTAATTTACACTAACTAACAGAAGAAAACATTTATATTACGTTCAAAATTGTAATTCGAAGTAATATTTATGTTACTTCCCCATCTGCTAAGGTATATAATTAATTCATAATTGATTTGAATATACATAGATAATTCATGGTACTTCACTATTCCGACATCTTGTATAAACATGTTACTAGATCTTCTGTTATATACGCATAAAATCAAACAATGAACAAACACCCATTGAACTGCTAAATTTGTTTGTTGATAGTTAAGAAGGTGTTGAAGCTATCAGCACAGTTAATATTTGATGTTTAAACCTATTACAACTGTTAATTCATTTATTTACATAATATGTTTGTTTATCTTGAATATATATAGTGTTGTAAACATTTGACTTGAAGGGGAATGTTTTCCTAATTTAAGAAATGTATAATTTGTTAGACTTATTCGACGAGCACTTAGATAATTTTCATGGACTAGATTCGGATTGTAACTGTTTACTACACCTTTTTGAAATATTTATATAATCCTTGATTATTTAAGTATTCCTAGTATTGGCAATCGTTGGAAGAAAGTTAGGGGCCGCCAAACCAAAACGTGGCATCAGTGCTTGAAGTCACTAACTTCTAGTCTGAGCCATGTTGGTAAATGCAGACTACTTGGTTGAGGTCCGCGTGACTATCATAACCAATGGTTGGAGACTCTGTGTGACATGGCTCAGAATCGATCACAATGATGTAGATGTATACACTCTCTGTCTTCCCTTAACTTATGAGATTAAAACTGCTTCATGTTTCTTTTTTCCCGTACTATATCCTTATATACAACCTTTCTTTTATATATTACCATCATTAAATTAACTACTTCTATAAATCCGGTTTTCATCTTGTTGTGCTAACAAGATATGGCAACTTGGACCGATGCATATGTGTGCCTGGTCCTATGTTGTAGCTGTCTGACTGACTGACTATTTAAGCAATCATAACCTAATCAAATTAGTTTGTATCGATTAGTTGAACACAAACTTCTGTATTGTAAAGAATTTAATGAATCAGTTACGTTACTTAGAATTATTATTCATTTAATATAGATCGAATAAATCAGAATATGACAAATTATTAGACTCCGGTTTCTCATTGTAGTGAATAAAACGGTTTTTTATGACCAGTTCCTTCAAATAAACTTTAGTTATAATGACTATAATAATGTGGAAATGTTTGATCTTCTGAAAAGACTTAAACCATATTTCACTGTACATTTATGACCTTAGATTAAAGAAGCCAACAATCTCCTCAATCCTGCACTGACAATTATCATGTACGAACTAGGGACTAGCTTCAACATGGATTTCCTAGAGTTTTAGTGAAAAGTCGTGACCAGTAGAGTTCAACCATGTCTGTTGTGAAGCAGTTACCAGCTGAAGGGAACTGTGGACGGTCACTCAACATCGTGGATAGGTTGAAGTTAGACATTAACACCGTTAGATGCCGACTCAGCGGTCTAGAGGTCAAGTGTTGACGCGTAAGATTGAAGGTCCTGGGTCCGAGTAGCTTTGGTGCGGGATAATGGATGCAGACTGCTCATGAATCCCATATTACGATGAAACAGCCGTTTGGTGTTCCCAAGTCCTCATCAGTGGCAAGCATTGAATAGTATTTCAATTAATTTAAAAAATATAAACATTATGCCTAAAATTAATGCTGTCTAACTAAAGTTTGTTTGAAAAAAGTATATAAACAATGATGACTGTAAATCTGAATGAATCCAACTTACCTTTCCCAGTTCAACAAAATTCGGATAAAGATTGTATGTGAGTAGTGGTTCAGGTAACTGCATAATAACGTAAATAAATAAATAAAAAGAGGTAATGAATAGGAGAGCAAACCTGATTTTATTTTTAGTTGATAAAATATGCTAATAATATGCTAACAATCAAAATTGGACAACGTATTTCATGTTAAATAGAGTTGAATAATGGCTTGCAGTGGTATTTGAAACATGAGTTTCATCAATTGTTTGTACATTTACTACGGTTTTAATGTTCATACTGGAACACAAATTTAGTCCCGATCGCTCTTAACTGTTAACAGTTTGTCCAATTAGCTATTAAATGCAGGTAACTACTCTGTTTACACATGTTAGGGACTTAAGGTTAGTGTCGAGACAATCTGTTTCGGATGCACATACCTCAAAACAGATTTATTGTCTGCAGTCCACAACTTTAACAATGGATAGGTTCAAACCCTTTAAACTAAAATATACTTCAATGTTTATATTTTAATAATTACGTAACTCTAAAATTTGAACGAAATGAAGTCCATAGTTAAAAAATATCTGTATGTAAGTTAAATAATTAATCATTTGGTTAGACAGTTAAATACTTAATTGAACAACCACTCCCTGAGCGTTTACAGAACTTTTTTTTCATTTGGCATTCCTTAAAAGAGCTCGACTAAAACATCACGTATTGGACACTGGATGAGTTTTGTCTCGTGGTGTTCAAGCAACTGTTAACCAATAAACTTGAAATCAAATTTTAGTTACTTCACAAAATACTATAATAACCATATCAGTATATGATGAAAAAATATAACTAATCTTTAATAACCACCCAAGTAGTGCTTTTTACTCGTTTTTATAACTAAGTCGATGTGAACTTATAATAAACGAATCATAACACTGTATCACTTTCGATAACAGTGGACAAGAATTTAATAAACTTAGGAAAAAATAGCAAAGTTTGATTATAAGCTTAGATGGATGGCAACTATCAGTGGAATCCAGTTTGATGCGCCTTTCGCCTTTTTGGGACATGTCAGCTCGATGTATCTGCATCCCAGTGAACATGAACTCTGGGATGCTAATACATCCGGCTGACGAGTCCCAAAAAGGACGAAACGCTCGTCAAACTGGATTCCACTGATAGCCACAATCCATTCAAACTTATAATGCTTGTGACTTGAGGCAATAACAAGGAAATCCTCACAGGACACACATATGTCAATAAGACATTGATCGATTGCAGTCCCAAACATCAATGCGAGGATTCAGTTAGACAATATAAAATATGTAACGTCTGATGATTATGATGACGGCACGGTCACAAAGTTTTACAGTTGGTTAAATTCCACTTCATTAATTCAAATGGTTTTAAACAAAAACTGAAAGGAACCAGATATTTAGTTCTTCCTGATACTCAGTAAATTCTGCAATGTAATAATTAAGAAAATAAACATAAAAATATTTGGGAAAATCCATACAAACATGCAAACAGTACACTTACGGCAATCAGCTGTGTTTTAACCAGACTAGCCAATGTAAGTGGATGTTCTTGACTTAGCAAGTCAATATCACTTTGAATTTGTTCACTACTAACTAATTGATTAGATTGTAACAAATCCATTAGATTAGAAACTTTTGCTTTAGACGCTGGTACACGATAAATTCCCTTATTATGCCAAAAAAGTTAAATAGACAAAAACAAAGAATAAAAACAGTTATTTGTAAATAAAGTTTAAGCTTAGGATGCCAAAAAGAATAAGCTAATTCGTTTATAAGAAAAGGGGTTTGTAGAAATTTTAATAATCTTAATAGTTGAATTCGTGAGTCGATCTAAAGTAGACCACCATTGAAAAGCTGAAAGCAATGGATGACCGTTTCGTCCTCGTATAGTACTCCTCAACGGCGCATGCCCACAATCCCACACACAACACTCGGTCTCTCACGCAAATGCCTGAAATGTAGACCAATGTGTCGGCATCCAACGGTGTTAATGTCTAACTTCAACTAATCCATGATATTGGGTGACCGTCCACCATTGCTTCCAGTTTGTAGCTGCTTCACAACAGACACGGTTGAACTCCACTGGTCACGAATTTTCACTAGGACTTCAGGAAATAGTTCTTGAAGCCAGTCATGCGGGATCATCGATGTGCGCTTCTGAGGAGTCTCATATTACAACAAAACGGCCGTTCAGCGCTTCCTGGTTTTCAATGGTGATCTAACTTCAATCGACTCATGAAATAACAAAAGAATTTATCCCACTAGAATATAAATAAACAGGTTTCTTTCAAAAGTAAATAAAGTAGAACTGGTTCAGAAGAATAAACAAGTTCCTTCTTTGTTTTGACTTTTTTCTAACATTTTGATTTCTGTGGATAAAATTTGATAAAGAAATAGATTGTTGTGTAACTACCGATTTTTCCAAGTTTAATATTGCGTTTTGAGTAAAAGTTTCATTTTACTTCATATTATTTGTAAATCATTGGTCATTCGGTAGTGATGGTTGTTATGTGTGTCTAATCCTTGGTAATGATAAAATGTTATCTCTGAAATTGTGAATATACTCATTAGTCTAAATGACTTGGTAATTTATATTTTATGTCCTATAGATGGATAGTTGGTGGTCTGTAGAAAATGTTCTTCAAGGAAAAATAGTACTTATAGGATTCAACCCTAGATCACTCAGTTTACTGATTTACTATTAGACTGAGATATGTACGTTGATTGATTACTGAATAGTGACTAAAAGTCTTTTTTGTATGGTCCATTGCGCTAATCGGATTCCAACAGTTAAGTTGATAAAAAAATTGTAAGAGAAAAATTGCTATTCATACAAAAGCTTCCGTTACTGACCGATTTTTCCACTTTAAGAA
Source organism: Schistosoma mansoni (assembly GCF_000237925.1). Lineage (NCBI taxonomy): Eukaryota > Metazoa > Platyhelminthes > Trematoda > Strigeidida > Schistosomatidae > Schistosoma > Schistosoma mansoni. The sequence goes on along the minus strand of NC_031502.1, from coordinate 1,986,557 downwards.
GTAAAATCGCAAAGTTTTTTATAATTGTTCTGTACAATATCATCAGAGTTTACTACTGACGCGTTGATTTCTGTCCATAGAAGTTAACAGTTGACTACATAAACGTGATAGTCCGATTGAATAAGATAATAGCATCAATATTTATTCTGTCTAATAGAAGTTCCAACCAATACGTTGAATATTGAATGCTTTGATGTTGGTTAACGGACTCATTATTTTAGAAAAGTGTAATTAGATAATATCGATATGATGTAGAAGCATTAAAGCAAAACACATTTAATCCACGTTAAATACTTTACATTGAAATTTCTATTCAATTCCTAATACTTTTGCGAATTCCATCATTTTAAATAGAGATGAAATATGTCGAGGAGTGGTATCCTGGACGTATATTTCGTTCTATCCATCTTTGTTTACATTGCTTGTGTTTAATGAAAATATTGAGGCAATCCGTACATGATGCATGTATTCCAAAAGAGCCTGATCAACTGTATTTCGAAACAGCAATGAGGAAGATTCAAACAACACTTAAAGAAGAAATTTAATGGTGAGACTATAATTTATGGACCAACCAATCAGATATAAGATAACAGATCTTGGATTTTGGCGTGAAATTCATTCGTCCATTTGATTAAATAGCTCTCTGGAATTTTAGCTGATATCAGTTTGTAATGAAAACCCTAAATCTAGTTCTTAACCCTAACCATCAACCATAGATCATAATTTGGTATCCTCACACTGCTTCATAACCCTAATTTAGTCGTAGTTAGTAGGCGGATATCCTCAAGGTCACTTTGGTGTCGCTCAAAGGTTGTCCATAAATTATAGTCCCATTAATTTCATCATTATTTGAATCTACGCATTACTTTTTAAAGAGTAACATTATTTAAATGAGACAACTTGATCTTCAGAATACTATGTAATTCAGTAGAAACGAATAGTGAAAATGATCTTTCAGAATTCGTATTATTTAAAATGGGACTTCATGTATATCATCAAGAAAAAACACATGGAAATTTCTATCTGTTTGCCAACTTCTAAAAGTCTCATATTTATCATTTCAGGTTGAAATTTATCTAAATCGACTATTATACAACAATATAATTACAAATTTTTTTACTTACATGTGTTGCTAGACCATTTTCTTGTTTTTCAATTGCTGCAATACATCTAGCTACTGGATAACATGCTGATAAATATTCTCTTTCTAAATTAGCTTCATGTATAGCTATTGTTTCTAAATTATCTATTGGATTGATTGGTGGAGCTGTAGAATTACTAAGACTATTTATTGTTGAACGTTTATTACGTATTGATTTTTTAGAATCTGGTCGAAATAGATTAGATCCAAATTCAACAATAGTTGATAAAACATTACTACTTGTTGATACTATACCACTTGCAACTCCAGAACTACTAAGACTAGTATTATTACTGCTACTAGTAGTAGTATTACCTGTTCCACTACTACTACTACTTCCTCCTCCACTAACGACACCAAGACTTGTACTATTTCGTCCACTTGTATTTAATTGTAAATCTGTTGCTTCTGTATCAGAATCAGAGTCTGAATGTAATGAAAGGAGATTACGATGTGCAGCTATCATAGTATATAAAAAAGAGGGAAGAAAAATGTAGATAGACATTTCATGAGAGATAATTAATTAAAAATAAACAGTCTATAAAGTTTATTATGTTGAAATAAAATTTTTTTTAACTTTCTAGATATTTTACATAGTTCAGGTTTTAATAGAAAAGTATCATTCGATCTTGTGTTAGGTTGATACAAGGAATTGGATACCGTCTGTGATGCTTTCTAATAGAATGACATTTATTCGACAGTGGTTTCATGACATGACAAGATCAGGAAACATGGAGAAGCATTTTATTCTATCAGCGTTTGACTAGAAGGTGTGCTAGAAACATCACGAACGTGAAAATTCACAAGTAAAGGCTCTAATTGGCTGATTACTATACTGCTACTATATCGAGTAGCATTCTAGAATTTTAAGGAAAACCCAAGGACTTCTAAAATACTATAAAAACACTATATTTTCCTTACATAAATGAACCTTTGGAGTAAAGTGCTCCTCGTATATTTTGCGCTCTTCCTCTCGTGTTCAAGTTACTGTGTAGTTCTACCTTGGGGGTTAGAAGACTAGCTTAGGATAGGAGTATAGCGTTCAGTCAGCAATTTTTTAATGTATTAATTATTGTCACATTTTATGTTGATTTATAATGACAATCACCTAATTATGTTCAGTTTTGTAACATAAATCTTCTAGTTATGCATCCACTAAGATTTATAAATTATGGTTTATGATGATTTTTTACCTTAATAGTATAATAAAGTGAGTGATTCATCAAGGTACTTTTGACCACTCTTATAAAATTTCATTGCTGTGACTGGTTCGATAACGTAAAATTCTCTGTGGCCTGTTGTTCATCTCAACGGAATAGATAGTACTTGGAGACAGTTGATAAGGCAAGAACAGGATAATGATATTTGAAGAATCATGACCGGTGGCCTATGCATCAAGTTAGGTAACAAGAGTATGTAAATAAGCACCTATTTTTTGTGTTGAACTATATAGAATAAATGAGTTAGTGCACTCATTGTTAAGGGTATAGTAAACATAGAACTATCCTTTATATAAACTTCACGAAATCAGGTTAATATTTATATATCCATTTACAACCGATAGAATCAAATGTAAGCTATGAATATTTATGAATAATATAGTGAATGTGTATTCCAAGTTGAAATTCATTATTGATAGAATCTTCAACAATGGAGTATTAACCAACGATATTTTAAATTGTATTATAATATAAACTGTAGATGTATGATCGCATTGAATACATAGTGTGGTGTGGTCTACTTATATCCATATAAGTAGTATATGGCGATGGTCAGACACAGAATGCATTTTGGCAGAAGATCGATAAGAAAAGAAATGACATGAAGCGCAATTGGTTGGAAAAAGCATGAACAATGAAATCAAAGAAGATGAACTGATATTTACAGAAGGAACAGTGAAGATTGAGACAATTGACTGTTAATTTGCAAATTAACTGTTCATTGTATGGTTATCAGAATTTAGTGAGATAGTCTGTAATTTTTGCTCAAATACATCCGATTGTCCCCAACCGATGTTCTGTTCACTACAATAGTGGCTAGTATATCAGTTAAATGCTTTGTCATTAAGAATGTACATATACATATTTGTAATAGTTATAACAAAATGTATTTCTAAATGTAATTTATTTCTTGTTACTATGAGACTAATTCCAAATTTCAATTTCATATAGGGGCTGATTGTGTTGTATTTTAGTATAACAATTTCAAAACAAGAGTAACAAATTCAATTAGTACTGTTTGCTTGAATCTTCCCATTGATGTTTTTAGAACTGCAACTGGTCAGTCTCTAATTGGCATATGTGCATACTGTGCGTATTGCCTCGATATAGCCTAAATTCACAAGCATTATAAGCAAAGATGGATAGTGGCTAGCAGTGGAATCCAGGACGCATCAATGGGAAGATTCAAACAAACAATTCTATTTGAATTTAAACTTCACCCCATTGCACAAGCAATTGCCTATCAGGACTCAGTGGCCTAATGGATAACGCGATGACGTTTGAAGTGAAAGGTACTGGCTTCAAGTCTCATGGTTAACATCAACTATGAGATGCAGGTACATTCAGCTGACGAGTCCTAAATAGGATGAAACGCGCTTCAAACTGGATTCCACCGCTAGCCACTATCCATCTTTGCTTACCATGCTTATAGTAACAAACTCGTGTGTTACAAATAACTCATTCAAATATGAATTATGCGGCAATCAATAAATGAAGTGTTATACTTTAGAGGAGAATAATTTAAATGCTTCATTTTATTATGTGACTAGATAAATCACCTTAGCTGTTTTATGATGATTTATTTATGTTAACTGAAATTCAATTTCATTTTTTTAAGTTTAAAACAAATAATCACACGTTATGCCATTTTTAACATATAAATATTCCCTATATTGCTAAAATTTTTTCTTTGTTATTTAAGAGGGGATGTGGTTTATTGTTTAAAATATTTGACTAATAACAAAAATCAAGTGATATACTACTCATATCGCTCGTCAATAAATTTGTTTCAAGTCGCTGTTAAGCGTTTTTAGTTTTCACAAGAACTATGTGACTCCAAGTCAAGTAAGCAAACTTGTACATTTTACATTTAATTTTATTAATATTCTATTAGTTGATCCACTATTTTAATAATATCAACTAAATAGTTAGTTATTCTTGAAGATCCTTTTATCGCTTAAATGAATTATGAACACTGAATAAATATGATTTCAAAACTCTGTCACCAACCTACAATACTTGTTCACAAACTGTTTTATATTCTTTTTAATAAGATAACATCAATGAGATCTATGATCAGAATTAGGGTTTATGGAGATTTCAGTAATTTTAATAGTTTAAATGATGAGTCAATCTAAACTAGACCACCATTGGAAACCAGGAAGCACTGGATGACTGTTTCGTCTTAGTATGAGACTCCTCGGTAGTGCGCATTGTTCGATTAAAGTTAGACATTTACAGCGTTCGCGGGTGAGACCAAAGGTCTTGAGTTCGAGTCCAATACTAGGACGACAAAGCCGACCAGTGTTTTCAGGTTTTCAAAGAGATCTATTTTAATCAGTTCATATTATCAAGTAGATAACATGATCTAATAAATAAACAATTATTTGGAAATACATCAATATATTTTTTTTTCTATTGAACCATAGAAAACAGTTTTATTTAATAATGTCACTGCATATTTAGTTCATCATCATAAAAGTGGGAAATGAATGTTTTATAATTTGTTTTAATACCTAGTGATCAAGATATAATAATTTTGCATTTTATTATGAATAAATTAAAGGATATCAAACAATATAAATATATGTAGAATAGGTATACTTACATAATATATCTAAAGTAGAGTCACCGGAATCTTTACCCAATCTACTTGTTAAACGACTTGTATCTAATCTATAAAATAAACATTAGAAACATATATTCATTTACAGAAAACAATCATAAATTTTCTATATAATATGTTTTTTACTTCATAAGACTTGAAAATATTATGGGGGGAATTACTTTATTCCTTATGAGTATCCACATTTCTATAAAGATTTTGGTCTGTCAAACCACAATATAATTTGAATATTGAGCCATAAATGTTATACAAACAATATTGAATATCGAAATGTAACTGATAGTGGAATGATATGAGTTAAAGATTGAAAAGTGTATTAACCATTAGTGATAATACCTGCTTTTATTTGATATTATTGATGGATTTATGTTTTAAGTCAAAATAAAATTGATCTAGTAAACATGTTATTATTCCTAGTTACCTGGAATGATTTTTGATGGGACCTTCGAGTATTGATTTTCACAATTCTAAGAATAAATATTGTTTATTATTTTGAAAAAGTCTTTTTATTACAACAGATAGTTGCTTTTTTAGGTTAGTTTAATAACAGAATGAAACTAATCTGAATAAATATGATGAATATATTACATTCATTTCTTGCATGCTAGTCATATAATTTCTAGTCAAGAGAATTTGTGTGAATTAAAACAAATACATAAGTGTAAGGGTGGCTCGTCGGCAAACTCTAAGGAAAGCCTTAAGAAGCCCAAAAAGAGCCGAAGACATTCCATCCAATCACCACTAGGGGAACATTCTAGAATGTCGTTGTGTAGCTTCCCTATTGGATGAATAAAAATGACCCTCTATGTGCCTATTGCCTGTTCGAAATGATGATGATACAACAATGAGTCAATAAAGTGTAATATGTATTTTTAAGGTGAGAAAATTTCTTGCTATTATAAGAGTTAGACATTTTTTTATGAAAGAATATGGAAAGCTTTTGTTTAGGAAAGATCTGAAATAAAAATCTGGTTGGTATTTCAAGTTTCAAACTTCCATTCACGATTGTTTATGTAAAGTTGTATGGATTAAGTTAACCAATATCAAAGTCAGGATTTTCATTACGAACATCAACACACTTCTAAGGCACGGAAATCAAAATTCCAGAACTACTACAACCGTCGTCAATGAAGTACAATCATTCATAAACAATTGTCTACACAAAATAATCAATGTCACTTGACCGAACATCATCAGCAACAACATACTGGTGGAAGAGAACAAATCAACTCTCAGTTAAAGAGGAAATCAGAGAAAGCTGTTAGAAGTGGATAGGACACACATTGAGGAAATCATCAAACTGCATCACGAGACAAGTTATGACTTGGAATCCTGACGGTAAACGGAGAAGTGTAAGGTGATTGAACACACTGATTGGGGAATGGGAAGCAGATGTGAGAAGGATGAATAAAAACGGGAAACGACTGGAAGGGATTGTTGAGGATAGTGTTTGATGGAGAATGGTGTTGGTTTGGCTATGCTTCCTCCATGAGGATTAACTGGTGTAAGCAAGTAAGCTAAATTATTATATAGTATTGATAAACAATTAATTATTTTATTTATGGTTAAAGTAATTAAAGAAAAATAATAAAATGACAGATGTCAAGTTGTTAAAATGAACACGAAATTTCATAAATTTTTTAAGGAATTCTAAAATTTTACTGGAAACCATAACCACAGATATATATTTTCCTAATCCAGTTCTCAACACGACCGTTGTCACTTTGTGATTGATAGTAATCGCTGTTAGGTTGTTAAATTTTGGTATGCATCGACATCATTTTTCCGAAACTAAATATTCATGGTTTTACTTTCCCTTTTTATTCTGTTTGTTCTACTTCAAATACCAAAATTTATTGCAATTCCTCCATTTCTTATGTTAGCAGCTGAGTGTTGAAATGTTGTGTGCTGACTTACGTTACCGAATTACTCAATAGAATCGTTCTAATTTGAGTAGATTAATCGTTTCTAATTCCATTAGTATTAAAGGTCTGTACTGAATTCAAAATACTGAAATATAATACAGTTTTATATCCATCATATGAGATCAAAAGTACAACGACAATATACAATCCAAGTATAATATATCTTAATTAGAAGAATGAATAAATTGTCATTAACCTAGGGTTTAACTATTAGGTACGTCTTTTAAACACTAAAACAACAACGGTACGAAAAAACCTTAGCTTCAATTTTCTTTCATTTTGTATTCATTATATAATATTAATTACATATAAGCTCTATAGTAGTTAGTTTTATATAATGATGTATATTGATAATGAGACAGAACATCTGTCTATCTATTTAACCTTTAAATTATCTTACTTATGTCAGTCTTATTGTTTCTAATAATAACCAAATACATATAGAACCTTATCAACAAAAAAAAAGAACATGAACATAAATAAATCATGGTTAGGAACAAAAATATAATCACAGTAACATATGTGCTCTCTTTTAAGATGAACTGTATACAACCAAATAGATTCTTATTCTGTGTTTATTGTATAAAGAAAAAAAGTAATTATGAATATAATTCTGTTTAACAGTATATGATATCTATGTATTCATGTATGAACAATGATAAATAGACATATTATCTTGTTTAAACAAATGAAATGTTAATGAAATCATATGAAAATTGCAAAATAATAGAGAAAAATCTATCGTACCATTCACTTAGTATTGTTTATTTGTACCTCCCCTTTGTTATTTAGAACTGTAATTGATCAGTCTCTTGTTGGCATATGAGCATCCTCTGCTAACGACTATCCATCTTTGCTTATAAAGCTTGTGAATTCAAGCAATATCGAAGCAGTTCGCACAGGATGTACATATGCCAACAAGAGACTAATCCTCAATAACAATGGGTGGATACAAGTAAATAACATCAAGTGAATTTAAACTTCACCCCATTGCACAAGCAAGTGATTATCGGGATTCAGTAGCTGAGTGAATAACGCGATGGCGTTTGAAGCGAACGGTACTGGGTTCGAGTCTGCCTATTGATGTTTAGGACGGCAATTGATCAGTCTCTTGTTGGCATATGTACATTCTGTGCATCTTGTGACCTCAGACAATATCGAGACAGTCAGCACAGGATGCACATATGCCAACAAGAGACTAATCAATTATAGTCCTGAATAACAATGGAAAGATACAAGTATACAACACTAAGTCAATTTAAACTTCACCCCATTGCACAAGTAAGTAGGTATCCATTTTTGCTCATATCGTGATATTATTTATAGATGAATATAATTAGATATAAATAAATTTAATTTATAATTTCTAAACGATAAAGATAAATTAATGAAGATTATGTATCATTATAGTTATGATTGTAATAATTGTGAAGAGTTGATTTTGTTGTTAATAGACATAATTTTGAGTTAATATGTCTCAAGTATGAATCTCTTTTTATCTACTTTAAAGTGGACGATACTTAACCCTCATATTCTAAGTACAGATAGAAACTGATCACGTAAACTTATACTTCATACATGAGATGTATTGAATAAGTACTTATTATGAACGAATTATCGAGTAGTTGTTATGCAGTATCGAGTTTTTTTTTCTAATTTTATCTTTTCTTTTCTTTTCGTCATATCAAGGCTATTTGTAGATAGACCTTATCTGATTTATGCAAATTTTGCTGACCAGTAGATTATATATTAATTTATAGGTCTTTCTTATGAAGACATTTTTCAAATTTTTATATTTCAATGTTAAACAGATGATGTATCTATTGTTCATCTCAGTCATTTATTGTAAGACTTTTCAATTACGGTGTAGTAAACGAGAACACAAGTAAAGACAACCAAATGTATTTTGATACAAAATTACAGAATATCTTCGTAAAATCTAACAATCATACAATAAATACATCATCTGAAAAATATTCACCAATTGTCTCAGACTTTATTGTTCCTTCGTTTTCATACCAATCACTCTCTGTTCTTGTTCTCTTCTCCTCGATTTCTCTCAACCTTCTGAAATCAGGCATTCCATTTTTGATTGGTGATATGTACTACTTATTTCTGTAGGCATCAGTAGCACACACCACAATGGTAAAAAGAGACATAAAATGTGTTAAATTTAAACTTTCTAACTGATTGATTAATAGGCATTAGAAAATATTTCTTTTTCGATTACCTATTTGTTTGATACCGATTATCTCAGGCTTTTAAAGTAATTCAGAAAATACTCTAAAAATGGGGATTATTTTTCGACAAACCTACGCCAGTTAACCCTCATGGAGGAAGCATAGCCAAACCAACACCATTCTCCATCAAACACTATCCTCAACAATCCCTTCCAGTCGTTTCCCGTTTTTATTCATCCTTCTCATATCTGCTTCCCATTCCCCAATCAGTGTGTTCAATCACCTTACACTTCTCCGTTTACCGTCAGGATTCCAAGTCATAACTTGTCTCGTGATGCAGTTTGATGATTTCCTCAATGTGTGTCCTATCCACTTCTAACAGCTTTCTCTGATTTCCTCTTTAACTGAGAGTTGATTTGTTCTCTTCCACAGTATGTTGTTGCTGATGATGTTCGGTCAAGTGACATTGATTATTTTGTGTAGACAATTGTTTATGAATGATTGTACTTCATTGACGACGGTTGTAGTAGTTCTGGAATTTTGATTTCCGTGCCTTAGAAGTGTGTTGACGTTTGTATTGAAAGCCTTCACTTCGATTTTGGTTTCTCAGTTTCATTGAGTTCTATATGTTCTTCAATTGTAGGAATGCAGCCCTTGCTTTGGCGATCCTCACCTTTACGTCTACATCAGATCCTCCTCGTTCATCTATGATGCTGACTAGGTACATGAACTTCTCCATCATGTGAAATTGTGTTGGTGTCCCTCATTTTGTATTTGAGGTTCTTGTTTCTTCCCTTGTGTATGTTAAAGCCTACTCCTGCAGAGTTTTTGGCTGATTTGACAAATTATTCGAAACTATCCATAGGTAGTCAAATATTACAAAGCCAGGTACCCTGAGATGAGTGTCATATGAGAACACCATCGCTTCGGAGCGCAAATATTTGATTTTAAACAAAATATGTCTATAGAAATCGCATATGACTCTCATAACCATTTGACAATGAAACGAAGAATATATATATATATATATAGTTTTGTATTTTAAAGATTATTCACAATATGGAATTATGTGAGGTATAAAATCATTGAAATCAGAAAGCAGTAGATAGCTGTGTTCTTCAAACATAGTTCTCTTCACCAGTGAGTAACTATTAAATTGCATAACCATTAGATATTTTGACGTATGCATTAATCTAGAATTTATTGACAATGAGTCGAGGTTAAATACTGTAGCTGATAGATTGAATTTCAAAATTTGAATGCTGAAGTTTATACGTTTGATACCTAGAGAGTGTTTAAGTGATAGCTATAAATAATCTCATGTAAGATCAAAGCAACTAGCTAGAACTTCTTCATTTTCTAATCACTGTCTCAAAAGAAATTAATTCATTATTTGGACTGCTACTTTTTTTCAAATTATATTAATATACAACTGAATTGTTTAAACATGAAAAGCATTTAAGAAAATGATGCATATGTATAATCATTAAATTAACATACTTTGATTCATGAAATCCATCAAAATGATATTTTTCCGGAATAAATTCAGTACCTTTTTGAATATGCAATTCAACTAATGCACGATAATCACTACATGGTACATAATCTTGATAAGCATTTGCAATGATTTCATACTGATGATGTGAAAAATATATACCAAACAAATAAAGAAAAAAAAAGAGAGCAATCAAATTCATAAATCAATTATTTGTGTAAATAATAAATAAAAAAACTTTTTCTATGTTTCTATTCAAATGGAATAGGCAAACACATTGACTATACGAGAAATGTATCTTTTCTTTGATAATAATTGAAGCGGAAATATTTTATTTAGATAAGTTTCATTAGTAAATGTTTATTGTCTGACCGAGCAGTTCATTTGGAGGATTATGTACTGTAAAGCTGAGTGACATGGGTTCGAATCCCATATAACGCTTTAGTTTGATGAATTATTATAGATATCTCTTGCTGTTAAATGAAATCAATTTAATGAGATTCCTGACGACTACTTTCAACCATTTAATATTAATTAGAGATTATACGTTTTAATATATGAAAGTCAGGATCTACCTAGTTTTGAAATATCAGAAATTTTGTTTACAGTTTACCAGCTTACTAATAGTGTAATGGTATCGTTAATTAACACTTCTGAATTTAACAGTCTATCAAGTCATAACTGTCACAAACAAGAAATGGATAAAATGATCATTACCTAATTTGTGATAGTTTCATTTTATTTTGTAAAAGCTTCCGACAAGTAATAGTTTTGCATTAAACAAATCATTTAAAGAATTCTTCTATGCATTACATATGTATGCAATATTGTCATTGTAATCACTACTTATAAAAGTATTCTTAATGCATTTTCACATAACTTTTCAATCAATCAGAAGTGTAATTTAATAATTCTTTTTTTTGATAGTTGAGATCATGCTACAATTGAAGCTAGACCATTATGGAAAACCTGGAAGCACTAGACGGTCGTTTCGTCCTATTATGGGACTCCTCAATAGTGCGCATCCACGATCCCGCCTTGCGAGATTGGAACCAAGGACCTATCAGTTTCGCGCGCCAGCGCTTAACCACTAGACCACTGAGACAGCATCCAACGGTGTTAATGTCTAACTTCTTTTTTTAACTAAATTAAACAGAAATTGATTATATCAGAGTCGTTTTCTGAATGGAAAGAAAAAATTGAGCGCAATAGTTCATTATTTACAATAGATCAGACATTATTTGTGATGATTCTGTTTGAAATAATCTTAGTAATTGAAATTTAAATCATTCCAACGGTTCGTCCATGAAACTTGTCCGAACTTCTTCAGGTAAACAATCGTAATCAAAATTATCAAAGAAATATATCATATTTAACATTCAAATCAAATCTATGCTAAGTGCTTATCCGAACATACTTAAATATTGACTTTAGTAAGTAGAATAATATGAGTCCCGTGTATGCGAATCATGTAGAATTTTCACAATGTGAAGATGAACGTATAAATGATTGTGCGTTTGTGTGCATGTTTGAGTAATTAATAATAATATACGTGGTTTATGCTAATGATGTTGATAAAAATAAGTAATATGTAACACAAATCAAAAGTTGGATGGCTGGCATCAGAAGGCTAAAAAGATCGAGTTGAAGAGAATAGAAGGAGGGTTAGAAAGGAATTGCGAACTGAAAGAACCATACAGAGTATGAAGAACAAGTGACAGAAATTTTCGGATGAATTATTCAGTGTATGGTTCTCAGATTTTACCAATATATTCTGTAATTTTGTATTTCAATACGATTGGTTGTCCCTACCTGTCTTCCCATTCATTACATATATAATATACACGTGTAATATAATTATCTCTATACTCGGCACCCAATTCCTGCCAAAATATTCGTTCTAATACTGACAAATATTCGTACAAAATAGATCAGTTTCGAGTGATGAAAGCGTAAACAAGCAAGCCACAGTAAACTAATTACTGATTAAAACATTCTAATGTCTAATTAATTCAAACTGTTCATTGAATATATTTTCAGTGTCAGATATGAAGTTATTTTTATAATGTTATTTAGTAGAATACATGATTTCCGAAAAAAAATTGAAAAAATCCCTTATGATTTCGCAATTCCACAACTTGATGATATTCACTCTTATGAATGTCGAAACGAGTTGTTACTGTATATTGTCATGTTGATTATAGAACGGTTAACTAAAAAGGACAACAACTAAGAATTGATATACACTGAAACTAATTACAGATAAAACAGTCATATTGCTTATACACTTTTTAAATGATGTAAAACATTTGTCAATCAATTGAACGTGCTCAATAGTATGTTTACTATTTTGATTTGATTTAAATACGTAAAAATTCAGTTTATTTTGTAGATAACAACACAGGCACAAACTGGTGGCTAACTGGACTCAGTAGTTAATTCGATGACATTTGAAGCGAGCGGTACCGGGTTCGAGGCCCGGAGTGAACATCAACTCTGGGATGCAAGTACATCCAGCTGACGAGTCCCAAATGGGAGAAAATGCACGCCCTGAATTCTACTGGTGTACAACATCTATCTTTGTTTAAAATGCTTGTTCTAAAATTATCATCCTAAATAATTGAGAATCTCTGTAAAAAATTTAACTCTTAACTTCTTTACATTGCAGATAACTTATTTTTCATTGAAATTGCAAATCGAACTGAGTTAGACAACCAGTTAAAACTAAGAAAACTAGAAAGTTATTTTGTTTTAGTAATAGGCTTCTCAGCTTTGAATACACATGACTTCACTAGAGATTAAACACAGAATCCACAGTTCTCACAGCGAAAACCTAACCATTACACTGTTGAACTGGCATCCAGAGATTGTGATATCTTACCTGAACTAACCAGTCATATATTTCAATCATCTTCAGTTGTCTTTGAATAAGCAACCGGATAACAATTAAGGGAGAGTTGAATTCTACTGACCACGACTTCTTACTAGATTTCAGGTAAGTACTTGTCCGTTTCGTGATCTCAGTAGCATTCAACAATCCCAATAAACCCTGTATAGTAATAATTATCAATTATTAGTTACCGATTCATTTTAAAAACGTTTCGAATTAATTTAATAATCATAGTTGAAGACAAAATAACAATGAATTCATTGTATTCCTCTTAAATATTATTATTCTTATTGTAAGTAAAGATGGATATATCGAGGCAATATGCATAGTATGCACATATGCCAACTAGAGACTGACCAGTTACAGTCCTAAACATCAATTGGAAAATTCAAACAAATAATACTAAGCGGATTTATTATTATTATTATTTCACATGTTTAAGCTAGATATTGTAATCTTTGTAATTCAATTACTTAAAATAAGTTTCCAAATCCATTTACATATAAATTAAATGTTCAATATAAATGATACAACAACTAGCTACTGTGGGAGAGAACAAACCAGATTTCAGCGGAGGAAGAAATCAGGAGGAAGCGCTGGAAGTGGATAGGACACATATTGAGAAAATAACCAAACTACGTTACAAGGAAAGCCCTCACATGGAATCCTGAAGGCTAAAGGAGAAGAAGAAGACCAAAGAACACATTACGCCGAGAAATTGAGACAAATATGGGGAAAATGAACAAGAATTCGATAGAACTAGAAAGGAAGGCCCAGGACACAGTGGGTTGGAGAATGCTGGTCGGAGGCCTATGCTCCATTGGGAGTAACAGGCGTAATTAAATAAGTAAATAAATGATACGAATGATGGTTGATAGAGTCAATCATTGTACAATTTTCATTATTTACCTGTTTTATCATTAATGAACGAGTTGTATATAAATGATTTAATAATTCTGCTAATGAATCTTTAACAACTTCATCACTTTTCGTTATGGTCAATCGTGTATCGCATAAAATTTCAATCTATAATTTTAAAAAATAAATAAAAATAGAAAATAAAGATACATTCTATTGTTTTAATAATAATAATAATGTAAGTTATTATTCAGCGGTTGCGTAATAATAAATTAAAACAGCATTTTATGATAACAAATAATCTAGAGGTCAAGCGTTCACGTGCGATAACGAAAGTCCTGTGTTCGAGCCATACATGCGGAATCGTTGATGCGTGTTGCTTAGGAATCCCATACTAAGATGAAATGGCCGTCCAGTGCTTCTAACTTTTCACCGGTGGTCTAAATTTGATCGACTCATGAATTCAACTATTAAAATAAACCATCAGTCGGAATAAGTAATTAATTGAATAATTTTTTTTCCTTTTTAAGAGTACACACTTATGACAGTAGGATGAACAATTCAATAACCTGAGTAGTTTTGTGTTGTGGTCTACTTAAATTTATATAAGTAGTGTATGGTGATAGTCAGGCATAGAATGTATTTTGGCAGAAGATCGATAAGGAACGAACAGCAATGAAGCGCAATCGGTATGAAAATACATGGACAGTGAAATCAGAGAAAAACGGACTGATATTTGCAGAAGGAACAGTTAAGATTGAGACAAATGATTGTTATTTTGTAAATTAATTGTTCACTGTATGGTTATCAGGAGATGGTCTGTAATTTGTGATTAAATACTTAAATACATTCGATTATTTTCACCCGTGTCCTTGTTCACAACAGTATTAGTAATAGTTCTACAGTCACCTAAAAATCAGTAACTACCATATAAAATATTTAAGAATAGATAAAATTCAATACATATTTTGTAAATGACACTATTGAGACTGAATTGACTAATAAATAGATAATATTTATTGTAGATTAAAAGTAGGATAAGATGAGAAAGAATTTTACAAAATGAAATATGATCCAATGAGAAAGTCATTTATTGATGAAAATTTAAAAAAAAAATTAACGTAAAGTATTTTTATTGTTAGGTATATACATCATCAACAATGTTGAATGGTTGGAAACAGTTATTGAGAAACACCATATCTAGATATTCGTCAACAAAGTGTGCATGCAATTGTGAGAAAGCTAATTCTCTCTGTGTGAGAAATGAAACAGCATCATCTACCATTATAATTTACCAAGTTATTAATGATCACTTTGGTTGATCCATACTCAATGACTAGTAAATATAACTAAATAGATACTCGTTGTTTTTGTTTCCTGTTCTAACTTGTGATTTTGATCTTTCTGCTCACATATTTGTTTACAGTGAAATAAATAATTATTTTAATACATATTATATATATATATATTTAATTGTATTGAGAGATACGTAAGTAGATTTGAAATGTTACTATAGGTTTATGATTGTGCAGATGAAGCTGATTATTCCATATCAGGATTTTAGTTTCTTCAACTTGTGTAGAACAAAATGGTTGTCATGAGTTAGACTGATGAATTATTATCAATAGAAGGTTGTGGAGATTGTTGAGTTTAGATTGACATCATGAATGGATCAATGCTTCAAGATGGATTTCCTTGAGTTCTAATGAGAAACCGTGACCAGTGGAGTCCAACTGTGTCTTTTGTGAGGCAGTTACAAACTGAAGACAATGGAGGACGGTCACGCAATATCGTGGATTGGTTGAAGTTAGACATTAACACCGTTGGATGTCGGTTAAGTGATCTGGAGGTTGAGCGTGCGTGCGTGAAACCAAAGATCCTGGTTTTAAATGTTGTGTGCGGTTTCGTAGATGCGCACTCCTGAAGATTACCATACCAGAACGGAACGGCCATCCAGTGCTTCCAGGTTTTCAGTGGTGGTCTAACATTGATTTATTGATGAATTATTATCTTTTTTAACTTCCTACTGTTACAGTAGGTAAGTTTTCGTAAAATTTCAGAACCGTATGGTTTTTGTATTGGCCTTATCTTTGGGTTTATAGTCAATGTTTTGTAGTTTTTCTGATTGAAACTGACGCTAAAAGCTGTGCAATTTAGAAGAAAATCTTCTGTTTCAAGTTTTATTCTATGGATTATAAATTGGACTATAAGCTACATAATAGAGCGATCCACTTCAAAGAGCACAAGAGCAAGCATATTTGTCAGCTAATTATGAGCTAAATCAGTTTATTTTTGATATAGAGAACAAAAATATTCCAACGAGAACGAACTAATTTTCTAGTCGTTTATGTTTTGATATTATTGGTTATATTTTGTATCAATAATTATTAAGACGAACAAAATTATGTATTTGCAATTCAAATAAATCGTTCATATGATTTGTAACTTTCAATAACTAATGTGTAGCTTGAATGTTTAACTGTGGTTTTTTATCTGTCAAATGAAAACATGTGACATACACACTGGTCTATTGATACACAATATACTCCCACTAAACAAACTAGGATTGTTTGTTTGAATCTTCCCATTCATGTTTAGGACTGCAACTAGTCAGTCTTTTATTGGCCATATGTGCATACTGTGCGTATTGCCTCGATATAACCTCAATTCACAAGCATTATGAGCAAAGATGGGTAGTGGTTGTCAGTGGAATCCAGGACGCGCGTTTCGTCCTATTTGGAACTCGTCACTAGCTGGATGTACCTGCATCTCAGAGGAAAGTGTCAAACAAACAATACTAAGTGACTTTAAAAACCTCACCCCATTGCACAAGCAAGTGGCTATCAGGACTCAGTAGCTGAGCGTTTGAAGCGAAAGGTACTGGGCTTAAGTCTCAGTGTGAACATCAACTCTGAGATGCAAGTACATCCAGCTAACGAGTCTTAAATAGGACGAAACGCGCTTCAAACTGCTAGCCACTATCCATTTTCACTTATAAACTAACTAGTGTTTACAGAAGTCTACAAAATTAGATTCTATGAACAAAGAATTTTTTTATTACGTAACATGTCGTGTATTACAATGAATAAGAAAAACCTGGCAAACATTGATTCGATCGATTAAAGAACCTTTTCTTAATTTAGTCTTATATTTAAATCGAGAGAAAATAGATCTGTGTAGTTTTTAAAATTTGTAAATAGTTACAGATGTTATATAATCAACAGGTTGTAACATATTTCCATCTAATGTTTCACATTAATTTATCAAGGCTGTCTAAATGTTATTTTTAGCTTTGACTAATTGCCATATTGATTTTGATTTTTGTTGTTTTCAAGAGATTGGAATAATTACATGTTATTTGTGGTTCATAAAATGATCACAGTATAGTTGCTAAAGCAAAATACACTAATTGTTCTCTGACGAATGATCGAGAATGTCTCTTTTGTTCAGCTTTTCATATTGAACTGTAAGATGTTATTGGAAAAAATGGACTAATGGTGATCATATTGGGGAAAGAGTTAAGGACAATGTTAAAATGACTAATGAAATATATTGGTTACATTAAGGAGATCTATGTTTCTTAGCAATTCAGTTTAGAAGTGAACTATTTAGGATGATTTGTGATAATATATGTTTCGATTAAGTACACTTAACTGATTCATTACTGACAATGAGTAAGACCAGTGTGGAGTTGTGGGGATTGTTAGGTTGTTGATTAAAATCATGGATCGATAAGTGTTAGATCATGATATTAAAACCTGGAAGCACTGGATGGCCTTTTAGTCCTAGTATAAGACTCCTCATCAGTACGCATCCACAATCCTACATGCGGGATTCAAACCTAGAACCTACGGTGTCCCACGCGAAGGCTTAACGTCTAGATTACTGAACTGGTAACCCAAGATTTTAATGTTTGACTTCAACCAATCCACGAAATCGCGTTATCATCTTTCATTTTCTGAAGTAGATACCTGTCTCTACTTGACACAGATTGGATCCTGGCTTCGAATCACGAGTGTGGGATCGTGGATGCATACTGCTGAAGAGTCCTATACTAGAATGAAAAGACCGTCCAGTGCTTCTAAGTTTTCAATGGTGGTCTAACATTCATCGATTCATAATCTCAACCAATAAATAAGATGTCTGAGATATCTAATTCATTCGTACTAACCAAAACATTTTTAACTTTTCATTATTAAATATATGTAGCAAAATAGATGTATGGTAGACTATAATAGCATCGAAATAATTTAAATCATAAATACTAATAGCTAATCAGTTTGTTGTTTTCACCTATTAGTAGCCGTCTCGTGCAAGACTTTAGTCACCGATTTTATTATTTGGTGAAAAACACAGCACTTTGGCTTTATGTTAGTAGATACTCGTCAAAAAAGTGTAACTGCGATCTCGAGAGAACTGATGATCCGTGTGAGACAGCAAAAAATATGATATCAATCTATAAGACGATATAAATAGTTTGTTTTAGATATTCAGTTTATCTGATAAGTACTCGGAACGTTATTGATTTTATACTCAATTTTAAAACGTACACATAAATAAACAGCGATAATGAGGAAATAACTACAAAAAATGTTTTCTCACTCAAGCTGTTAATTACATATCATCACTAAATTAGAATGAATATTGCCATAGGTAAGTTCAGTATAAGCAAAAACTGTTTCAATCACACTAGAGGAGGGGAAGCCAGGATTGTCATACAGTTAAAATTTCATTTTATAACAATTTTATACTACTCCATGAAATCTGAGTTTTGATCAAAGATATGACGTTTTCTGATTGTGTGTCCAGCGATCGACGTGGATGAATATTTATCACTATTTTGTAATTCATTCTTAAGATTCATAGGTTTCTGGTGTTACTTTATTACATATGTATGCTCTCTTACTTATAAAATGTGGTCAGTCGTCTGTATATACTTTTAACCAGAAACTCGTGTAAAATCGATAAAAATAACAGCGAATGACGCGAAGATGCTCGTAATTCTCACGCTCTTAAATTTCATAGTTTTTAGTCCTAATGACCTTGGCTGAATAATAAGTTCAACTAACCACTGATCAAAGTATTAGTTGAAATATTCAGTTGCTCAAGTCACTTCTCATTTGTGTGTCAGTCTAGACATGTTTCTCCACATCCGAGAATGCGGTTAGTCTCAACTCAAGGTCAGAATCCCTGTTCACTGTAGAAAATGTTGAAACATTATTAGTATGTGCTTAATTTAAATAGAAAGATCTTTTTTCTTCTTTAAAAAATTATACACTTATAATTTACCTTGCTTTTTTCCAGTTCACATAAACGATGGTTTGCAATATCTACTGCTTCCCGATAGGCATACATCAGTTCAATTTCCTGTTAGAAGAAAACAAAATTGTAAAATACATCACAAACAAGAATTGTCCTTTTTTCTCAGTTTTTAAAGGAAAAAAAGTAGATAATAAGGGCACAATAAAAACATATGAACACATTGAGAATCATACTAGTTAACAATTAACCATCGATTCATAATGGCTCAATAATTGTGGATAATTCAATACATAATGCACTATGAGCGGTCTAAGTTTCTTGCTATTTTATGTTTGTCAGAATTTTCGACCTATGATACCAAGGGAACTTACTATCTGAAGTATTCAATCCCTTGACAATCAAATACTCTATCTTAAATATTATTACTGAGCTATCGTGCCGTGATTGGCTTGATATATGATTAATACATTCAATAATTAGTCACTGAATAATGACCAAAATTATGTCTGTCAAATTCTTTTCTGTGCTGATCGAATTCTATCTTTCAAGTTACCTTTTGAGTACTGGTTTATGTGACTAGACATCGCTTACAGTAAGATGGGGAAAATTATTAGTACTTAATATTATTGTCTTTGTTTACCTTTTTATCATTATCACCTAATTGTTTTTCCAATCGTTCAACTTTTACTCTTTGTTTAGCCACTTGATTTGATGTAGAAGTTGATAATGATGAAGTTGTATTTGATGGATTTGATTCACCAATATTTGAATCATTCATTAAATCTTGTGTTAAATTTGCATTACTCCCAACAGTTGAGCCCATTAGATTCGATGAGTATGAAGTCCCAGTAGTATAAACAGGTAGACCTAAAAAAAGATTTTTAAAATAATTATTTATCATAATTAGATAATTCACCTGATACATTTGTTTGTGTAGGTGGCATTATTGTAACCGATGAAAATGATGATGATGGTGTTGTTGTTCCTGTTGATGCAGATGATGATAATGCACCACTAAATGAAACTGACGATGATTGCATAAGAGAAGCAGTTAATTCATTTAGAAGATTTTGTGCTGTAGCTAATTCTTCACGTAATTTCACACCAGCTTGACAACGTTGATAATATGTTGTTTTTGTTTTAAACAAACTATTTTCAGCATCTAACATACGTTTTACATCTGCTTTCCATTTATCTTTAAGAAATTTTCTAGTTTTTTCAAATAAAGTACGTTGACGATTTAATACCTAAATATGGAACAATGAAGATCATAATAAAAACTGAATACTTTGGAAATAACAAAGAATAAATTGTATTTAAAAGAAATTGAACTTATATATCTATTGAACAGTTTGAATTTTACAAACAAACGATTGTCCAGAAAAGTCCGGTAGTGTATTTATATTAATTTAAAGAGATATACTATGTCAGGCTTAGTGACAATCGTAGGAGGAAACGTGTTAAACAATTTACAAAAGCATATTTTTTATACTCGCAAAACTTATAACCGACTAGTATTTGCTATGACATTAAGTTTAAAAGTTTTTATTAACCTTAGTAAAAATGTCTCGTTTAGTGAATTAAAGTTAGTTAACACAATAGAGGGGACAATATATGTCATAATTGAAAAGATAATTCATTTATTAAAGAACAGAGTTTGAAAGAAACCAATTGCGGATATGAATAAAAGGATTTTATATCTTTGCATTTTGTAAAAGGCATTTTATCTTAATGATCAAATAAAGCTACTAAATCATGAAATGTCTTTCACTTTACAACGTAGCTAAGGCGACAATTACAATTTGAGTTTTATGTAGAATGCCTAAAATACAGTTGTTTTTTTCACATCAGATATTGACGTTAATTATGTTAGTATTTTTATTTCATGGAAGTGCTTTCTTCAAAATACTGAATCTAAGATGAAATCAATGTGAATGGTTATTTTATTGTTGAATCACTTATTTAGATAGCTTAATTGGTGACTTGCTGCATGACAATAATCGAATATACGAGACTGTGTTTATGGAATTCTTAGGAAGGTGTGTTCATATACTATCATCACAAATATGGCTAAACAGACTGGAGGCTTGAGTTTCTTCCTTCTATAACAAACTCCATATTTTACATATTTGTGTTAAAAATAGAATTGTGAGAAAAATATTTAAGAAAACTGTCCCTCATTCCCACTAATCTGGCAAACATCGATTAGGAAATAAATTAATTATAAAGGCAGTAAATGGTTAGAGTAACTAACTATTTAGTTGTATCTCAAGACTGGTTGGTTTAAGATGCATAGCAAGCAACTAATGTCAAAGTTAGGAAATAAGAAACAACCAGAATAATTAAATGTTTAATACTGACTAATAATTCAAGATTGTTTCAGTAACCGCTAAAGATAATATTAGAAGGTCTTTAGAAATGTGTTAAAACAACAAATGGATGGCACTGTAAACGATGAAATATCGATAACCGAAAAATTAAGGAAGATAATAACTTTTAATGATTTTATGGTCAAAAGTTGAATCTACATATCTAATTACATTGCGTTTTGTATTTGATTTGTTGCTTGAACCAGTTCACATTTCGTTCACAATTTTAAATGTTCAAGTTTATGTTATTGTTAATGTTTTTTTAGTCCATTGTAATATCGATCCAAATTTAACCGTATCACAGTCGTGTGAATATTACACACTAATACAAAATATCATTTTGAATATAATGAATAGCTACAATTTACATGTTATTCACCAACTAAATGCAAAAGATATAAATTCACTGAACTATAAATATAAAAAGATTAAAACTATAGAGGGAATTTTTCCCCAAATGTAAAAATTTTAATAGTGACCCCCAATACATAACGTGACCAGATACCCAGTTCCAGTTAAAAGCCATGAACAGTGGAGTTAGACCATGTGAATGGGACACCAATGACAATTGATGAAGGTCGTGTGATATGGTGAGTTAACTGAAATTATGAGTATAAACTACTAGATGCCAACTTAGTTATCTGAATGTTAAATGTTCATTCCGATGTCTAATTGTACTGGATTTAATCTCTAATGAAATCGATGATGAGTACTCCTAAATAGTCTCAATTCCGAAAGTGAGTGAAACGTGCAGCCTACTTTACACTACTAACCTTATATCATTCATTACATATAAAATTATTTGTTATTGACTAATTGAAACCGGAATATATCTTATTAATAAGCGTTTTAATAAACTATCACTATAAACTTGTACTCTTAAAATAAGCTAACAAATTGTGCTGAATTATCATTCAACCATTAAATAGGAATAATATATATTTGTAAAATCTCAGCGAATGAATTTGACGTAAATCCAACGTTTCGCCTGGCAATCTAGTCTAAGCTTTTTCCAAGGAAATATAATTAAACATCAAAGTTATCAAATACTATGAAACTATTCGCTCTAATGTAGATGAGAGTTCTTATATATTATTCAACCAATTATTTGTCAAAAGAAGTCACACAAAGAAAAGAATAGTAGAATAGAATATGAATCTATAAACATGCTTATTTCTATAAAATCAAGTATAATTCCTCCAAATATAAACATTGATCTATAATTTAAAAAAAAACTTGACTGGTTAATAATATGAATTTATTTTTCTTATTGAAGATTGGCGCCATCAGTATTTAAATAATAAAACAAATAACATTTTCTATAAATTTCTAGTCGAAAAAAACAGTAAGTCATTCATTGTATCCTATTCAAATTAGTTTATTTATTTATTTCATAAATTTTTTTTGAAAAAAATGTTTCTCTAGCATAGAATAGTTTCAATAATAATAATAATAACAATAGTAATAATAATGATGGTGATAATGATAATAGTAATAATAATAATAATATTAATAATAATAGTAATGACAATAGTAATAATAATAGTATTAATAATAGTGATAATAATAATAGTAATAATTATAATAGTATTAATAGTGATAATAATACTAATAGTAATAATAATAGTAGTAGTAATAGTAATAATAATGATAATAATACCAATAGTAATAATAATAGTAATAAAAATAATAGCGATAATAGTAGTAGTAATAAAAGTGATGGTAGTAATACTAGTAGTAATAATAACAGTAATAAAAATGATAGTAATAATAATAGTAGTAATAATGATAGTAATAATGGTGGTAATAATAACAATAGTAATAATAATGGTAATACTAATAGTAATAATAATAGTAACAATAATAGTAGTAATAATAATGATAATAATAATAAATGACATCAAGATAGTGAATTATTCAAAAATATGTTATATTGTTTAATATTCACACAGGCTAATAACTTAGCCTTAATATATACTACTTAAAATGTTAATATGTATAAAATGTATAGAATAATGAAAGTTTCTAAATGAATTTATTATACATTCATTCATTCATATGTAAGCATTTAATGTTTGTGTGTAGATACCCTTTTTTTTTCTTGTTTCAATAATGGAATAAATAAAACTATAACCTAATATATATATATATATAAAAACACATTAACCTTTAAAAGAAAACCACCTTTTTCTTTCGCTCCTCTTAGTATCATTAGGATAAATGGTAATATATATATATATAGAGAGAGAGAGAAATATGCAATGGAGTATTTCAATTATATAAGCAAATTGTTCTATATATATGTGCATGGATATAGCTAGGTGTACAGCTGAAATAAAATGATTATTTAAACGATTAAAAAACGAATGCATGTGTTTATATAAGAAAAAAAAAATCCTAATTCACATAAGATTATATAAATCTATTCTATGTTCATATATATCTGTGCTAAATAATATACTTATTAACAATAATCTTACTAGCACTAACATTTGTCATTTGTTAAGAGGTTAACCTGTTCAAAAAAAATCAATGATGGTAACTATGGTAGATATTTAAATCATTAAATATGTGTTTTGACATAATTCTGTCCATCTGTCTACTGAATAACTAAAGAATATATATATATGCATAGAAACAATGATAATCGTAGCACCCATGATCTAGCTAACAAGTAGGCAAGCAATCATGAAAGCAAACGCACAATACTACTGTAGATACATTATAAATTGTACTACTTCAAAATTAGCTACTATATATATATATATACATCAATATATCTATAAACATAAACAGATTCACATATATTTACCCATACATGTTATTTAACAAAAGGGGTATGAGGTAAGATCGCATAAAATATTTCAACAAAACTTCAAGGCAAAATTTACGATCCATATATATAAATATACACATAGCGAGAGAATGTGTGGGGACGGTTAAAAAAATAAGTAGGTAGATAGGTATAAAAGTGGTAAAAGTATTTGTTTGCGATCAATATTCGGTTTGAATGTAGCAAAGGAATGAAATTGCTTTAAGTGTTATTTGTTAAGGATAAAATATATATATTCATCATTATTAGTTACAGTAGTAATTATAGTAGTGACTGTAGTTGTAGTAGTATTGTGGTGAACAAGGACATAAGTGGGGACAACCAAAACGTATTTTAATACATTACAGAAATCTTGGTAAAATCTAAGAACCATACAATAAATACATCATCTTCAAAATATACATCAATTGTCTTAGACTTTATTGTTCCTTCGTTTTCATACCAATCACTCTCTGTTCTCGTTCTCTTCTCCTCGATTTCTCTCAACCACCTGACATCAGGCATTCCAATTTCGATTGGTGATACATACTACTTATATCTGTCAACATCAGTAGCATACACAATAATATCAACTTCAAATAAAATTTATCGTTCAGTGTATTTAATATAATCAGACTATATGAAATGATTATGATAAAAGATATGTTTCATGAATTTATATTTACTTATAAGATTTGAAAGTCTAATTAAATTATAAATATAGGAATATTTCATCCAAAATGAATAGATAATATCATGATAAACTAGAAACAGATGAAGTTATTTAACCAATGTCTAAATAAATAAAAAAAATTTCGATAAAATTTACTGTTTGGTTAAGAAAGTTGGTATTTTAATCAAAATAGAGTTGCGAAGACTGTTAGATTTCGTTCAGAAACTGTGGCTAGTCAAGGTTAACTGTATCATGTATGAGGAATTTTCCAACTGAAAACAATCGGAGATGATCACGTAATACCGTTAGTTGGATGAAGTCAGACGTATACACCTTTGAATACCGGCTCCATGGTGTTGAAATTAAGCGTTCATGCTCGAAGTCACCTATTCTGAGTCGTAGATGTCCATTGCTGAGATGTAGCATACTGGAACAAAACAGTCCTTCAGTCCTTCCTAGTTCTCAATGGTTGTCTGTTTTATATTGGCTCGTAATCCCAACAGGATATTTCATGTCAATTAAGGGGTTTATTGCTAGTTTTACTAATGTAACGGAGACTATCTTACTCTCCACTATTCTAAACATTGACTAATAACAGACTAATGACTGACATTATCACTCAAATGACATCTAAGGAGTTGTAATTTAGAAACATATCTTAGTTACTCGATATAACTATATTTCATACCACAGAACTGTGCAATAAAATGACTATATTTTCACTTTTTTCATCACTGAGTCCAAACAAACGTTTTCGGTTAATGACAATTTCTATTTATTTTAGAGCCTTTCTAACCTATTTTACCTAAAAGCAATGCCACCCATATCTTAATCAAAACGATTAAAAACAACATAAAGTTAGAAAAGTACTATAACTAATAGGGGCACAAAAATGATGAACGTAAGGATGAATTTATACATATATATGCCTCAGATTTGCTTGATTCTAACATACATTCACTGTTGAAATCCTTATGTTTTGACTGCAAATTCACCAAGAAAATGTAAAGTATGCCTAGATCCTGCATATCTACATACCTTACTTTTAAGCTTATCATTTTGTTCATTTAACCTATAAATCTTTCAATTAATTCCCAAACATAATATCACATATAACTATTACTGGATAATATTTATTAGGTTGTATCAAGTTTCGGCTAAATCCATAGAACTTTATCAATTATTACAACTGTCTGTTTGGTTTTTTTTAAACATTCGTTTTACTTATATGTTAATCTTATTCTCATGGGTAAAAAATCAAGCAAAATATGATGTCATATATCTTCTAGTTTATTAGTAAGGTTATAAGGCCTGATTAGTATAGTTACTCTAGCTTTTCTGATTAGTAACAAATATATATTCAATCTATTAAATAGCTGTTCATAATGATCTATAGATTATATAAGAATGCATATAACTTCTATGAACAAATTGAATTATTGTCAACTATTTGTGAACTTTATTTCCGTTGAATTAAATTAATGAAACATAGGAAAATTTGATAAAGCAAATCAGTAAATGATGTTTTAACTAATGTAAGATTCCAGTTATAAAAATCAAATTGTTATGAAATAATAATCACTTTTATTCAATTTCTAATGTTTTAGAAGAAACTTTGTTTAATTCATTAAAACAAATGATATAAATGTAAAATAGTCAATCAGTTAGTCACAACGTAGAACTTCGTACTTACGTACATCAGTTCGAGTTGGCATACCAAAATGTAAAATAATCATATTGTTAATTAATACACGTAATAACCCAGCACCGTTCGCTTCAAACGTCATCGCGTTGTCCACTCAGCTACTGAGTGAAGATCAACTCTGAGATGCAAGCACATCCAGCTGACGAGTCTCAAATAGGACGAAACGCGCGTTAAACTGGATTCCACTGCTAGTCACTATCCATTTTTGCTTATAATGATTATACTATCATTTACTATTTTCTTATTTTTAGTTACGAATTTTGAAAAATAATTTACATTTGTATTTATAGTTGATTAAATTATTGTATATAAATTGATCGTAATTCATGATAAGAAATAAATTGTATTTCTACCTTACTGTAAGATTTTTAGGAGAAAAGCTTTTAAAGGAACTTCGTGTTTAGTAATACATTAGTAGCTACATGTTGTGGGGACAGTTAATATAGGTTTACTTTATAATTAATTTACGTTATTATTCGCATTTTCTACATAGAAGGGGGGCTTTATAGTGGTTGGTACTATGTCAAACCGACATAGGTTATTACAGCTTTCGGACAGACCAATTTATTCATTCTTCTCAAGCCACATTTTGACCATGCCAACTATTCGATTATGAACTCTGATTTTATATGATCGAATGTATGTTAGTTGTTTGTCTCATTCATCACGTGTTTGTAATTTACTTTTGGTCTAAATATAAATGTTGAGTCATGCTTGCTCAAATGGAGTTAGCTCACTTGCTTTCTCCGCTGCGCGTCACATCGTTTCCTTGATTGTCTGTCCGGATCGATGAATGTATGAAATATACATATTCAAAATTCATTCTCGTATTTGGCTCATTTCATTTCATTATTCCCTAACGTGTACGAGGGTTAGAGGCATGTATATTTTGACAACAATCATCATACGATTTAATTGGAGTCAGATACCGGGACACAAAGCTGTACGCTATTGTTTTAAAGTGATACTTTTGGATATCAGTTAAATCATTTGTTATATCCCCTGGTGAATTATGAACGGTAACTCTAAGGACTATTTATCGACCAATGTATTATGCCTATTTCCTATTGTACAATTGTTACGTAACTAAACTATTCATATTCGTGTTTCTCTTATCATTAGCTTTATTTTGATCTTTGATTTATTATCATACGATTCTTGAGTTATAATCAGTTTATTGATTACTTTGGTTTGTATAAAAACCCAGTATGTTTGTAAATAATGATTCATATTGCCGAGGCTGTTATTTGTGTTCTGCACTCAACTGGCTGGGCTAGGCAGATAGCAGGGCCGATACGCACTCAAGATTGCTCGTACGATTTCAAGTATCATTTGCGTCCGATCAGTAAGATCCACTCCTCTCTAATTGCACGTTCATATATATTACGAGTCCATACGTTATAACATCATCATCAATTGAATGATATAAATATATGACTAAGTTCGATTCTGTGGATTTTAATTTGACTATACTCAATAGGTTCTATATTTAAGCTAATACATAAGATGTCTATTGCTATACAGTAACAGAAAACAGTTACTGAATTGATAAAATTTCAAACTCGATTCTACGATAAAAAAAAAACCTCATTTCGGTTAATACAAAGTACGGTTCGCAACATTAGTTGAATATTGTTAATATATCTTAGGAATAATAAAATAATGGTTACGTTTCAAAAGGGACACTTTTTAATAGATCCAACTTTGGTAAATAAGCAATAAAAATGTGTTAACATGTGAGCAGTTGGACGTTTATGATACATTTGATCCATTAGTACCTAAAGGTCATTAAATGTAGAAAAAGTAACTAATAGCAAGATTTAGGCTTTAGAAGAAAGTAATAGCAGCATATGAACGGGTTAAAAATTATATACTAATGCTATCAAGAAGACTTAATATATTACTATTATTACTAAAATCAACCCTATTTGTTTCCCATTCATGTTATGTAAGTTGATATCATCCAAGAATTAACTAAATAAGTGAAAAGTTTGCAAAAAAATAAAATTTTTGGTCCAAATATATGATCATTTTAAGTCTTTTACTTTGAATAACTAAGCAGATGTAC
This sequence comes from Schistosoma mansoni, assembly GCF_000237925.1. Classification (NCBI taxonomy): domain Eukaryota; kingdom Metazoa; phylum Platyhelminthes; class Trematoda; order Strigeidida; family Schistosomatidae; genus Schistosoma; species Schistosoma mansoni. Next base: position 1,957,333 of record NC_031502.1, on the reverse strand, counting down.
TGTTGACTCCCTCTAAACTAATCTAAATGCTATGCTATTAAATGTCAAGACACAATTACTTTCTAAAATTGAAAACAAGATACACTGTAAGTTCATTTAAGGATATCTCCACATATCGAAAGATTTTTTGATGAAGGAGGTAACTGTCAATGTCAATCAAATATAAGAAACTCATTGAACTCACTAATGTGTATTCAAAAATAACATTTTGTAGATTGATAAGTAAATCACAAAACACAACATATTAATTAGATAACTTCATCAATGAAAACAGCTGATCATTACTGAAGTTAGACAATTGTTGAACTACACCACACAACAATAAATACATTTGAATATTTGCCATTGAGCATTTTATCTACTAGATCCACAGAAATTCGCTAGCTATAACCTTCAACCAAAACTATCGTTTTTTGTTTACGAGGCAATTGAAAGTTTCTTCTCGAAATCTGTTAACCCACTAGTTTTTATCACGATCCGGAGATTAATTTATTATTGTTTGGACTTAGCCGGAACATTTTTCTTACTTGAAGAAAATATTATACAGTTCAAGCGAATAAATAACATTGTTCTGTTCAATGTAGACGATGATAAAGTTAAGAGACTAACAAATGACTTGAAGGACAATAAAAACACTTTTAGTACTATTTCTTATCAGGTGTAATTCTAAAGTCTTGCTTAAAGGTTAATTCTTCACTACTTCACTGTCATTCAAAAATACTATAAGAGAACGATTTGATCACTTCATTGATGTACATAATCTCACTAGATTTCAAAAAAATAGTGAACAAAAGTAGTTACGTTGGCAAATGAGTTTATGAAACTTTATCCGATTTTCAGGTTTCCATATATAATGCGTATGCCTAGTTACCCTTCATCAAGGTGTACAATGCTAGGTAGTAGTATTATTATCGTATAATAGGAGACTAAATGCGATCAGAATAATAAAAACATCCGTCTATGTGGCCATGGACTGTTAATCTCGAGTTTGATAAGTATATTTAGCCTATCAAACAGCTTTTTCAAATCACTGAAAACAATAATAGTTTAATGAATATATGTAAATTTGGATACAAATTGAATCTTGTAAGACACTTTCTGTAGAACACTTACCTCAAGAAGTTCTCTGCATCGTTTGGAATTATTCGTTTCAACTTCTTTACAATGATCAATCATCTAGAATATATTTACCAAAATATTTAAACATTTTTTTTATATTTTGTAATAAAATTAAAAATACAATCAATGTTTAGGTAGTTACTTTGTTACCTTAGAGGTACATTGATTTTATCAAACAAACTTCAATCAATGTAGCGGAAACTTCATATTTCGCTTCAATAATTCTAATAGGTATTTCATCGAATTAAAAAGTTAATTTACTTAAATTTACATTATTGAATTTAATTTATTATTAAGCATTGTGTCACGATCGTCTTATCCAATGATTTTATATTGAATGGAAAATTTACAAGCATCAGATTTCAACTTTAAGTTCAATTACTATTATGTTTTCTACATTATTGAAATATGAATCGTCTAATCCCATTAGTTGACAACCTCCAGACGATGATGAAATCACTCTATGAACTATCTTTAAATTTTTTCCTTTTTTTATTATTTATGGTTTGATTTTCATTTATTTTGAAAAAAAAACTTTTTGAAACTAAAAATACTGTACATACATTATGTCTATATGAAATGCTCAACGATCAAATCATGTCAGAATGAGGATTTTTGGACACAGTAGTAATTTAATAGTTGAATTCACGAGTCATGGATTCGTTGAAGTTAAACATTAACACCGTTGGATGCCAGTTCAGTGATCTAGAGGTTAAGCGTTCACGCGCAAGACCAGAGGCGTTGGGTCCGAATCCTGCATGCAGAATCATGAATGCAAACTGCTGAGGAGTTCCTATACTAGAATGAGACGGCTGTTCAGTTCTTCTAGGTTTTCTATAGTGGTTTAGCTTGAATCTATCTAATTATATAAGGTCATCTCTAATGGAAAGTGAATTTCAAACATATGAGTTTAAGAGCAGTCACTTAATTTTCACGAAACATGTACCATGTAATAAAAATTAACATTGAAACCAATATTATATTTTATTAAAATTACGCTGCACCTTTAATAACTAACAGGTTTCTTCATGAAGTAAGCACTGATGATGTTTTCCAGAATAATACTGAAAGCTACTCAATGAAACCATTTACCTTAGAGAGTTCAACATTATCATTACAGAAACATATTTAACACAAATAGTAATAAAACATATTCAACACTTACCATTCGGCATAAATTGAGAGTTTGTTTTTTATACGGAGCACCATTCTGAAATAAAATCACATTAATGAAGTCATTAATAGAAAAAACTTATAATTTTTAAAAAGCTACTATTTTATATATTCAGAAATACTTTCAAGAAACCCATCATACATAGTTGTTTTGTTTAGTTTAACAACCGCAACGTCAGTTCTGTGTACATAAATCATTAAACCTGAGAGAGCCAAGAAGTTTTAAGTTTTGAGTAATCAATGTATCATTTGATCTCTGAATCTAAATTCGTAAATTCAAACTTGTATGCATCAGTTGCATTGATTTTTAGCATTTTTCAGTTGACTAGCTGGTGACTACAATCTTCCGAAGTAAAAATCCATATGAATGTTTTAATAAGTTAACTCCACTGGCTGTTATAAGTAAGAACTCATTCAACTGCCATCGATTTCATTGTTATATGGAATAATTAAACTTCACTTTAATATGACAGAATCGAATCATGCTTACTATTACAATCAAAAATTTCAGTATTTAGAAGATGAATTGGTTTATAATATTATCAGTCCTTATTTGAATTTGACAACATATACAGTTGAATTCCAAACTTGGAACCTAATACTATGAAGCTATCTGTGAGACATGAAGATGATGAGTTCACTTCTACCTGGAATAATGATTGCTCATAAAGTGTTAAACTAACAATAAACTATAGAACTAAACAATAAATAACTTTTCAATTTATGTAAAAGACAATTGGTCACCCATCTATAGGCACCTTAACAAATTCGAATGTTAATCTAACTATATATCACTCCATAATGTCTTTATCAGTAAACAACATTTCATCAAAATTTTGTCAATCATTCATCATCACTGGGACAAATTATTGAAAACATTGATAAAACCCACGATATGTCTGCTTTTCAATGTGTTCCAATGAAACAACAATCACCAATGTCAATTATTTTCATCTATAAATGTATTATGGCGTACTGATAAGTTCCTTTTATATGATTAACTGATATGTGAACTATCCAAGTAATTTCTATTATTAGTTCAATACCAAACATTAATAAATATGCTATAACTGACTGATTATTTATTCTGTTTAGTCTAATATATTAGAAAGCAAATTATGACTTAGTTGAGCTGACAATTGCTTTATGGTATACAAACACATATACATTGCGATATTTAGTCTAATTCGTTCTACAAAGTAGAGAGAATGAAATTTGAATTATTGCTTACACACTTAACAGATCTTTGAAGCCTTTTTCCTGACAGTTTTCAATTGTTGAACTGTTGTATAGACCATACGTTTCGCGTATAATGTTATCTCATATTTATTTGATCGTTTAGTTTTCATTCATAGGTGTCGATTTCTCAGTATTCTGAGTAAGTTCCTTTACTGTACATTATTTAGGATGTAAGTTACTTTACTTGTTTTAACAAAATGATTAGTCTCAAACATGCAATATGTCTCAAACAAGTTGTACACATCTTTTTATCAGTATTCATAAAGAGTAACTAAAATTATCAAGAAATATTGAGAAGAAAAATTTGCCACTAGTAAATTCGAGTTAGATTAAATTTTCAAACATAGTTTACACTAAGAATTGATTTCACTTAAACAACCTTTGAAGATACGTAGAAAAACAATACTGAATTTTCAACAGTATGTACTCATAAATCTATTAAAAGATAGAAACACATGAATTTCAGAGTTTACAACAACAAATCTATTACTAGACTAATGAAATGATTTTCAATATTTCATATTTATTTCAGTCTATTCATTCAATTATGATATGAACAGCGAAACAAGAAGCCTTAACAAACTACGGAAGCTATTGTTGAGGACGTTATTTCATTTAATTCAAAGCTTGTATAACAGTAACATTTACTTCTGCCCCTTTTCTATTCTACAGATCATAAGCTTTCGTTCGATGTAGGATTCACTGTCATAGCCTTTTCTGTTCTAAAGCTATTGTAATTTAGACGTGACCTTTTGTGCTCTATTTCTACTCTAATCCCCCAGTTTTGGCCATAATTGTGTTTTCCTAATTATTGCACGTTGTGATCAGGTTAGTCATCTATTTATTCATGTATTTTTTTTACACTAATCTGAAATCGGGTACCAGATCGGAATTTGGAATACAGCGAGTAGTGTTCTAGTTGTCTTATCTTCTCTCTCGCGCATACTTGTCAACCAATCAGGGATAGAATAGTTTTCTTCTCTCTACCCTCACTTCGAACTCACACATACTAGCCTCAAGGTTAATCCAGTCAGTCCATCGCGTCAAGGTCTTAATCAACATTAGATAAGTTATCCTCGGCACGAAAGTGAGTAGACAGATCTAGGATGTAACAAATCATAATATCAATTTTATATGACTTAAAATATTTTTTAAACATAATAACATCCAGAAATATATCTTATAGTAAACTATTCTGATCTTTCGAGTGAAACTAACTACCCTATTCTTTACATCAAAAATTTAGCAGTGAAGATGATTATATGCTAATAAATTTCTTAGTTGAAACCAAAAGTCAATTGAAGCTAGACCACCAAGGAAAACCTGGAAGCACTGCCTTAAGGCCGTTTCGTCCTACTTTGAGACTCCTCAGCAGTGCGCATTCACGACCTCGCCTCACGAGATTCGAACCCAGGACCTATCAGTCTGGTGCTAGAGCACTTAACCGATAGACCATTGAGCCGGTATCCGATGGTGTTTATGTCTAACTCTAACCCCTTCTGATAATAAATTTCTGTTCATAATTAACATGGAAATAAAATTACTTTATATATAAATGTTAATGAAAATGAATAGTTAATATTTCGTTTATTTTTTCGTTTTTCTTTTTTTTAATAATTTTTCAATATAAAATTAGCATTATTAACAACTAACCTGATTAATTGTATTTGATTCCAATAATTGAAATTGTTTCATAATAATACGTGTACTTTCATTTTCTGTATTATCATGATCACCGTATTTGTTTTGTTTTTTGGTTTCCAATGAAATCCACAGATTGAAAAATGTTTTTTTTTGGTTAGAAAACATAAAAAAAGTGTAAAATAGTGATTAGTAATTTACAAAAACAAGTAGATAGAAACGAGAAACATTCAAACGATATTTGCGGTAATCCGTTTTATTCATTGAATAACTTTACAAGTTTTTGAACTAATTAAAATTTTATAAAAATCAAAGTTTTCACTGAACATGATAATTCTTAATATAATAAATAATCACTAATTTCTTATTCTATAGGTAGCTAATAATATAAGCTTTTGAATCATATCGTGAATGCGCACTTCTGAGGAGTCCCATACTAAGACAAAACGTAAGTCCAGAGCTTTCATGTTTCCAATGGTGATATAGATTAGATTGACTGATGAATTCAACTATTAATAATAATTAGTACAGTATAGGAGATTTTGTAATATATAACCAATTCTAATTAACTTAATACTTTAATTGTGAGTAGATATGTAGGCAACTTGTTAAATTGTTTAAATTAATCAAATAATAATATAAAATATCTCTTTTAATTTTCTACTTACAAGTCATTCTTTAATGTCAGAATTGATGTGAAGGACTATTAATATTTAATAGACTGAATACTTTATTTACTTTTGTAAGGTCAATTATCATGTCAACATGATCCAACTCAGATGTATTTCATCCCGAGTTGCTGTGTATAGGATAGTTTAATTCAAGGAGATATATCATCACACAACCACTGATGAACTATCTTATAAGATAGGAGAGTTTAATTTTATAATTTTTTATAAAGGGTCAGTTTCACATTTAGAAAACATACAGAAGACACACGAAAACTGATGAATTTCATTCAAGAGTGCAATAGAGAAAGGCTAATCAATTTTGTAACATACATTCTTACATAAGCGTCAGCAGAAATAACTAAGCCTCTTGAAGTTTATGTAGATCATAATAAAGCATTAATTTTATCTATATGTTAATCTGATCATGTTTATTCATGATCATTTAAATAATGTATACTTTCTTAGATATCAAAAATCAATTTAATGAAAGCAATATAGACTTCATTCAACTAGTAGATTGAGTTTAATAGTCCCTAATCAATAAACGGCAATCTAATCCCATCTAGTGTGCTAAACAGAATAACTTTTTTTTTACATTGAGAAGTTCGTCAATAAACAGGCTTGGTGAGACTGTAATTTTTGGACAATCTGTGAGCGACGCCAAAATGACCTTGAGAATGTTTATCTGCATACTACAGCTAGATGAAGGTTATAAACCGGTGTGGGGAATTAAGATTAATTTTTGCGGTTGATAGTTAGCGTTTTCATCACGGAAAGACATCAGCTATAATGCCGAAATTCTATTTAGCCAAATAAATGACCTGATATCTTAAATCCGATTGCTTTAACCATAACTCACAGTCTCACCACTTTATTAACATTATTTCAATGGTACTTAACTATATTCAAATCTTAAGCACCTAGTCAAAGAAATAAAGTTTAAAACAGATGCACAGAAAAAATCTAACTACAAAGTGTCATTTTTGAATTAGGTGTTATATTCCGTTGTATACAACTATTGCCTTCGGGTCTTAATTTTAGAAATATTGCTAAAATGACACCTTGTTTTGTGATATATATATATAGTATCTTCAAAGGATTTGTTCTTTATGAAAACTTTAATTATTCTAAATACCAAAAGAAAGTACATAATGATGATTGATAATTGAGTACCAACTAATATCATATTTCTTAAGCCGATATTACTGATATAATTTCGTAGGTACTATTAAAAGAAGTGACATAGTATATCATTCATTATGTGTTGATTTTGATTGCAACTATAAAAATTCAATGAACACCCTGTGATGGTTAGCACTTGTAATCAGAATGTGATTATGAATAAACATTGATTTTCCTATGATTATGAAGCATACATCACCCAGTATCCCAATCAAATATGCTACCACTGAGTTATTTAGGCCATAAATAAATATCTATAGGACTGAAATTCTTATAATTTGGATTAATATAATAGAGACTGTAAACTTGAATTCGAGAAATTTAACATCCGTATATCAACTCCGGATCTCTCAAAAAAGGGGAGGTGTTATATCTAGTGGAGATATGTTAATGGTAACTTCGAGAAGTATTTATGAACAAATATGATATGTATATTTCTTATTGTATAGTTGTTAAGTAACTAAACTATTCATATTCGTGTCCCTTTTATTATGAGCTTTATTTTGACCTATAGACTATTACTGTACGATTTACCATTCTTGAGTTATCCCAAGTCTATTGATTACTATTCCCCCTATTCACAGCCACTTTTGGCTAAATCTTGTACAAATGTTATTTTCTATTTTATGGTACGATTTGGTCTGTTTGATTGGTATATAAACCCAGTATGTTTGAGGATAATGACTCATATTACAGAGGCTGTTATTGGTTTTCTGGACTTAACTGGCTAGGCTAGGCGGATAGCAGGACTGACAAGTACTCAAGACTGTTCATACGGCTATTGTGTATCATTGGACGATCGATAAATCACTGCTCTCCTATTGGTGGGAATCATCACTTCATATACTAAACAGGGCACGCACTCACTTACATGTTATATCAAAACTATATGATAATAAAAACAGAGATGCATAAAGTTTATAAGTAATATAAAATGTAATACCATTAAAAAAAATAATTAATCATTAAACATTATGAATCAGAAATTATTTTATTCATTATCACTTACCAGCAGTTGCACGTTTTTCTAAAGTTAATACTAAATCTTTACATGTTTTACACCATAATTTACAATAGTCGAATACAAAATCAATAGCATTTTTATCATTTTTAGCTAATTTTGTATCTTCCTTAGATACACCACTTCCTATAAAAAAAAACAATATAGAAATGAAATTATTTTTTTTTAAAAAACAGATCGAAATTTATGACAATCATTATCATTATTATTATTATTATTATGAATAATATACATTGATAAAGGGGATTTGAAAAAGCTCGTGACTGAAAAAAATACCGATTTATTTTCCATTTTTAAAAAAATAGAAATAAATAGGAAAAGAAACAATAAGGATTCAGTAACCTACAATAATAATAGTTATCTTTAAAAAGAGAAAAAAATGATATTTATCATGTATATATAGATATTTTCATAGTTGAGATCATGAGTCAGTTGAAACTGGACCACCATGGAAAACCTGGAATCACTGGATGGCCGTTTCGTCCTATTATGAAACTTTTCAGCAGTGCGTATCCACGTTCCTGCACTCGCGAGATTCGAACCCAGGATCTACCAGTCTCGCGCAAGAGCACTTAACCGATATAGATATCTTTATTTTATCAAGTATCCTCTATCAATATGTCTCTTTTTGCACTCACACTTTTACACATAATATTATTGGAATAAACTAAATTTCTCATGATTATATTCATTTTTTTATGATATAAAAATCCCATGTTCACTTGCCCTGTGTTAGGATGATCCTGCGAATTTCCCGCAATAGACATGACAAGCTCAGGAAACACTAAGAAGCATTTTATCCAATCAGCGTTTCATTAGACGTCTTGCTAGAAATATTGAGAAAATGAAAAGTCACATATAGAGGTTCTGATTGGCTGATTACTACACTACTACTATGTTTAGTAGTATTTTAGAATTTTCAGGAAAACCCAAGAACTTCTAAAATACTATAAAAACCCTATATTTTCTGTACATAAATGAACCTTTGGAATACAGTTCTTCTCGTATATTTTGTGCTTTTTCTCTTGTGTTCAAGTCGCTGTGTAGATCTAGCTTGGGGGTACAAGACTAGATTAGAATCCGAGTATAGCGTTCAATCAACAAGACTTATCACTCTGTCAACTTTATATCAATATCCTACCAAAAAACAATTCAAACGTATGAAATGATACACTATATATATCAGTATAACAGTCATTTATTGCACAAAAATCTTTTATTTTCTTATATTGTCTATTGATTTTACTGTTCAACAATATCTATTCCTATATGACTTTGTAATGAATACAGCTATAATATATATGTCACCTTATTCTACTTCAAAATAGACAATAATTAATGGAAACACTAAAAATATTACAAAGTGGATATTATTCATTTCATTATAAGCATTCCTCATGGAATGGTTAATGTGCATTTTATTTACCAAAAATTTATATTCAATAAATATTAGATCAACTCATTAATTCAACTGTAAAAATACTACAATCTCCAGAAATTCTCATACTGATATTAATCATGTCTTTCCTAATGACTAGCTTTAAGATGGAGTTCCTAGAGTTCTATTGAGAAGCTGTGATCAGTGGATTTCAATTTGTGTAGAGTATGAAACAGTTATCCACCTCAAACAATGGATGAACGGTTGCGCAAAATCATTGGTCATTGAAGTTAGATATTGACACTGTTGGATGCCGGCTCAGTGAGACTGAACGTCCTGGATTTTAGTCTCACATGTGGGACCATGGATCAACATTGCTGAATAGTCCCATACTAGGACTAAACGGCTGTTCACTCATTTCAGGTTTCCAATAGTGGTTCAGCTTAGATCAACTCGTGAATTCAACTGTGAAACTATTATTTTACCCTATTGGTTCTCTCTAAACATTTGTTTTTTATTCTAAAAACCAAATGTTCGCTTAACAAACTAATAATCCAAATGAAGTGAATTAATAAGAACATAAAAACATTCATCCCACAAGACGGGATCGTGGATGCGCAATGCTGAGGAGTCCCACAATGGAACGAAACGGCCGTCCAATGCTTCCAGGTTTTCCATGATGGTCTAGCTTCAATTGACTCATGATCTTAACTATATAAAAAAATTACTAAAATCTCCACAAAATCCCCTTGTGATAGAGAAAAAGATTGAATATTTTTAAAAAATAAAAATACAAAAATGAAATAATGATTTACAGTAAATGTAAAAAGAAACACCAAGTAAACTGAAACATTGAATAAACCATAAATTGTATTCTGCTTTTAATTTACATCTTATGTACTATAAGAAGAGAAACATTTTACAATATGAAAGTTAATCCATTATATATGTATATATATCTGCCTATATTGTTGTTAGATTGAATAAATGTCAAATATGAAAGGTGCACAATGAAGTACTACTAATAACCTTGACCTAGAAACACATTACATTATTTTCATTTATTATTTATTTTAATATACTACACTCTCTTCTAGTCGTAAACATTTTCATCTATTTATGTATATTAGTAAATGTACCGTTGATTTAATTTTCTTTCTTTCCTTCCTTCATTTTTTGTTTGTTTGAAGAAATCATAGTTTACACGATAAATCCTGTTGAAGATTTCCCAACATATTAGAATTATATTTTCTTCCCCTTATTTTTTTTTTAAAAAGAAAACGTTCATATAAGACATTTCAATAGCTTAACGATTGAATATGTTTCAAAACATGTTGTAACAATGGTAATCATTAATTTACTGTTGGATAGGTTAATATTAGAATAACATTAGCAAATAGTAAAAGTTAGATGTGGTCTATCGGTTAAGTGCTCTGGCACGAGACTGGTAGGTCTTGGTTTCGAGTCTCGCGAGGTGATGTCGTGGATGTGCACTGTTGAGAGGTAACGCAATAGGACGGGACGGCCGTCCATTGCTTCCAGGTTTTCCTTGGTAGTCTAGCTTCAATTGACTCATGCTTTCAGCTATGTAAATTACAGAAGAGTTCTCCTATTTTTACTCATAATCTAAGTACATAATGAATATGAATATATTTGTGTTTATGTGTAGTTTCAGTTATGTAATATAGATGACACAAATATTCTATAAATTATAAATTTTATTATTATTACAATTTGTAAGTTTTGTTTAAATAAATAAGTAGGCAAGTTATTTTTAAATTTTATTTTGAACAGTTATGAAATTTTATATACTTGAGATCATGAGTCAATTGAAGCTAGGCTACCATGGAGAACCTGGAAGCATTAGATGGCCGTTTCGTCTTATTGTGAGAATCCTCAGCAGTGCACATCCACGATCCATGATTATCAGTTAACTGACTTATATTATCCTATTTACTAAATTAAGTATTTAAATATGATTGGATTAACGTAGTATAGATTTTGATATGTTCGTTAAAAAACACTACATATTTCTCTGGTGATTTTGATTTTGATTATTACCCTGAAGAAGTCCAGACAAGTTAGCTGGACGAAACGTTAAAATTATTTAAACTTCAATCGCTGAGATTGTTCCAAATATAATTTTCACATGTATAAACTTCTCTATACTCGGCGCCCAATTTTAGTCAAAGTTATTCGTTCTAATCTTGACGAATATTCATATAAGTTATAAAATTGGATAGAATGAATACAAAAAATAATCTATGTTAAATGTTTGTGAAAATTTATTTCATGTATGAATAACTTTCAATTAAGAATTGACAATGATCCACATGAATAAAGAAATATTTATTTAAAAAATGATTAGAATAATCACTTGTTTTCTCGGTAAACAACGCAAGCCGGTCACATCAAATTGTGCAGTGTTTGCTAATCCAGTGTTTAACTTAAATTAACCTGAATAATAGTCAATAATAAAGGTATTAACCGAATTATATTCAGTTCTGAATAGTTGAGGAAAGTTGTGTTTGAATTTGCATTCCGATTACCTAAATGGTAATGTCTACGGCTGTTACACATTGTGATAATCCTATGCAATTGAAAAATGAATTATTAACATATATCAAAAAACAACTAACCTACATTCAAGGAATAAAAAACAGCATTACCCTTTAAAATATATTACTCTAATTTACAAGAATTAATTATTTCTTAAATTATTTACAAGTTATATTCATACAAAAAGCGTAGCTCAATGCAGAATTGAACAAGGTAAGTTAATATTTAGTGTTGACATTAAATTAAGTATTTCAAATTAACTTTCTACTGAAATTGTAATTAATCATGTGTACGAGGTAGTGAAAATTGTTAAGTTTTCTAATGAGATTTGAAAACACTGGACTGCCATTTCATACCAGTTTGTGACTCCTCGACAGTGTGCACCCACGATCCAGCGCATAACACTCGAACCCGAAAACTATGGTCTCACGGGCGGACGCTCAATCTCTAGACCATTTAACCGGTATCCAACGACGTTTAATTTCTAACTTCAACCAATCTACGAAATCGCGCGACCACCTTCCATTGTCTGGCGGTGGCTGCTCCGTTCTAGGATGAAATGGCCGTCCAGTAGTTCCAGATTTCCATTCATGGTCTAACATTGGTTGATTCATGATCTCAATCATTTTTAAAATTGAAATAAATTGGTAAAACTATTAGAAAATAACAAGAATTAAGTAAGTGTTACATTGTACATTACAACCATTTTTCTTCTATAATTTCGAGCATAGATCTAAAAAATTAACTTAAAATACTCCCATTTCACATTAACAACTGTACCAAAAATTATTTCGGTTAATCTTCGAAATGTTTTTGTATTTTTTTTAAAAAAAATAAGAAAAAAAGATTAATCTGAGATTAGTAAAGTTTAATATGCAAGCAAACCATTAATTTTACAGAATAATGAATTTATTTTTAATAAAAAATTAATGGACACTGTTATGTCCATTTTCAAAAAAAAAACATGAGGTATTTACTGGAGTTCTAGTGAGAAGTAGTAACCAGTGGAGTCAACCAGGTCTGTTGAGAGACATCAACTCACTGAAGACATCGGTGAATGGTTGCTTAATTTCGTGGATTAGTTGAAGTTAGACATTAACACAGTTGGATGCCGGCCGGTTTAGTGGTGTAGTGGTCGTGCGCGAGACTGATAGGTCCTGGGTTCGAATCTCGCGATGCGGGATCGTGGATGCGCACTGTTGAGGAGTCCCATAATAAGACAAAACGGCCATCCAGTGATTCCAGGTTTTCCATGATGGTCTAGCTTCAATTGGCTCATGATTTCAACTAATATAATAAAATCTTATTCAGTCAACATGATATATTACATTGATATAAATGACAAAATTATACATAACATTGTTATAGTTTGAATAAAACTTGTTTTATTGTAATGTTTCAGTAGGAAATGAATAAAATTAATTGATAGAAGTCATAGGAAATATATATGAGCTCACAAGAAACTGGCTAGACATGTAAATGTGTTAGATCAGGGATTATGGTATATTAGAATTAATAGATATGATGAATACTTTCTAAATTATTTTTGAGATTTGAGACTCGAAAAAAAAACAAGAATCGAAAATATCACTTACTGAAACTGGATTTAATTTTTAAATAAGCATAATTTTCATTATTATCATGTATTGGAAGTGGGAAAGTTATTATTTATGGCGAATAGTGGTAGTTGCACTATTTTGCTATTCAGTTGAGCTTATGATCTTCTTTGTCGGTTATCACAGGATTCGTAATTCCTGGGTATAATCATTACTTACTAATTATTGAGTGCACAATATTGGGGATAGCTGAATTAGGACAAAGCAACTGTCAAAGGTCTAATCACAAAAGCCATTTTAAAGACCATTTTTATGTTAATTCACCATACTAGTCTCACTCTGATTAAAAATAAAATAGATTTCCTACTACCAATTGTTTCTGTGAATAAATTAACTCTTTCAACTACGGTTTTTAAAGTTGAACTCATTTGTGATTGATTGTCACCATAGAGTCGCTCGAATCAGCTTCTAACTGAGGAGGAAATTTGCAAAAGACGTTGGAAGTGGATAGAACATATATTACGGAAATCATCAAACTGCAGCACTAGGCAAGCGTTAACTTGGAATCCTGAAGGGAAAACGAAAATAGGATGACCAAAGCACGCACTATGTCAGTAATTGGAAGCAGATATGAAGAGGATGAATAGCAACTGGAAACAACTGGAAAGGATAGCCCAGGACAGACTTGGATGGAGAAACCTGGTGCTTGGCCTATACTCCTCCATGAGGGGTAATATGCGAAAATGAAATGAAACTGAGTCACTGTTTCTATTCTGACAAGAACATTGTGGAATGAAACAATGTTGAGCTCGGCTAACTAATTTTAGTTATATATATATATATATTGTAGTGTGGTCTACTTATATCCATATAAATAGTATATGATGATGGTCAGACTAGAATGTATTTTGGCAGAAGATCGATAAGGAAAGAACTGAAATGAAGCGCAATTGGTAGGAAAATGCTTGAACAATGGAAATAGGGAAGATGAACTGATATTTACAGAAGGAACAGTGAAGATTGAGACAATTGGTTGTAAGTTTGCAAATTAACTGTTTGCTGTATGGTTGTCAGAATTTAGTGTGATAGTCTGAAATTTCTGCTTAAATACATTCGATTGTTCCAACCGGTGTTTTATTCACTACAATATGACCGAGTCACTCAATCAAACTATTGTGAGCTTAGGTAGATTAAAAGAAAATACTTTCTTAAATTCAGTATCATAACATCAACAAATAAATGGTTAAAAACATAAATCAATATTCTGAATTTACTACTTCTAGTTTCTGTTCATCATGAATTTGATATAAGACAAAAATATGACGTTAAAAAAATAAAAATTATGTTCATGTGGGCAAAGATGGATAGTGGATAGCAGTGGAATCCAGTCTGACACGCGTTTCGTCCCATTTGGGACTCGTCAGCTGGATGTACCTGCATCTGAGTTGATTTCCACTCTGGGACTCAAACCCAGTACCTTTCGCTTCAAACACCATCGCGTTATCTACTCGGCCACTGATTCCTGATAGCCACTTATTTGGGCGATAGGGTGAAGTTTAAATTCAATTAGTATTACTTGTTTGAATTTTTCCATTGATGTTTAGGACTGTAACCAGTCAGTCTCTTATTGGCATATGTGCATATTGTGCGTTTAAAGCAAAAGGTACTGGGTTCAAGTTGCAGAATGAACATCAACTCTGAGATGCAGGTTCATCCAGGCGGCGAATCCCAAATAGGACGAAACGCGCGTCAAATTAGATTCTACTTCTAGTCACTATCTATCTTTGCTTAAATAAAAATTGTGTTCGTTGATAAGAATGTTTCCCTTTTCTTAAGAATTCTTTAGTTTTTTTTTTAAATATTAACATTAAGAACCACAAAATTAGAAAAAAGATTCATTCTGAACACAACTTCGTTCCAGTTATATATGTATAATTTATAAGAAGAGAATAATAGACAAGTAGTCTATTCTTCTTATAGTAATAAATTATCATTTTGTTCTGATCATTTAAAAATGGACGTCTCTTATTTTTATTACATGTAATACATTTGTATACACATGTGTATACAAGCATTCATATCAATAATACACTATATTGTATAGATTATATGCTTTTGGATACACTATTTTATAGGTTTCTTTTTTTGTTTCACATTCACACAAATGCACATATTTTGTCATATTGTGTTTTTTTTTTTATCAAGTTCATCGTTTTTTGTTTTTTTATTTATTTCTGATCACATGAAATAAATGTCATATACATATATGTGTTAAGTAGTTCCCTTTTTTAATCCATGGATTATACTTACACTATTTTGTGTGTGTGTGTAAATGTTTGTATATGTACGTCAGTTGTCCAGTTACACAGAATCATTGTAATAATTATCAACTAAAAAAAATAGTAAAATATCTGTATCATTAAAAAACAAATAATAATAATAATAACCTTAACGAATAAATAAGCTGACTGAATATAGCTTATCGATCATATAATAGATAAATGGATGAATACAGTAGTAGTAGTAATAATAATAAAAACAATTGTTACTATGATTATCAACAGTGTTGAGATGACTGAATTTTGCACAAAATTGAATGTAAAATAGGGTAATAATATTGGAAGCATACAAATTAAGATAACATTAATTGAAGCTAGACCACCATGGAAAACCTGATAGCTCTGGACGGCCATTTCGTCCTATTATGGGATGCGCACTGCTGAGGAGTTTCATAATAGGACTAAACGGCCGTCCAGTGCTTCCAGATTTTCCATGGTGGTCTAGTTTCAACTGACTCATGATTTCAACTATGAAAATACTGAAATATCCACAAAAAACTCCTCCTGATCTATAACATGAATTGACATTCATTCATATAGAATAGTGAACACTTAAAATTGTAATATAATTAAATATAATTATTGAGGTAGTAAACCGACCAATTTAAGATCACCATTGAAGACCTAGAAGCACTGGACTCCTGTTTCATCCTAGTATCGGATTCCCTAGAAGTGAACATCGATGACTATTATCTGATTGGTTTACACGCGACAGAGTGAAAAGACGGGTCAACTTGAACACTACTCCATTTATTCCTGATTCCCGATTTAAATTAATGTAAGAAAATGTATGCATAAATAGATGACTAATACTGTAGTGAACAAGAATACCAGTGGGTACAATCGAATTTATTTGAACCTGAAATTACAGAACGTTTTAGTAAAATCTGAGAACTTTTTCAGTAAATACTTCTTTTGAAAAATATCCATCAACTGTTTCAAACTTGACTGTTCCTTTTGCAAATATCAGTCAGTCGTCTCAGATTTCATTGTTCCTGCATTTTCATGCCAATTGCTTTCCATTTCTGTTCTTTCCTTCTCTATCTTTTACTGAAATACATTCTATTCCTGACTATCGTTGTTTACTACTTATGTGGATATAAGTAGCCCATACCACAATACGACCACAACACATAAACAATTAGAAAAATATAATTATGCACAAACCGGACATTAGGGTAGAAAAATAGGGTACAAAAGGTTACGTTTGAATTACTATAGCTTTGGAACAGAAAAGAGTATGACAGTGCACTATACATCAAACCAAAGCTTATGGTTTAAAGAATGACCTAGGGAGAAAACTAAATGTTTGTATTTTACAAACTTTGAATGGAGTGAAATAAAGTCACCAAAAACAGCTTCCGTTGCTTTTCTATTACGTTGTTCACATCACATTTAAACCACATTAGTTCCAAAAGACGACAATTAAAGCCCCCTCAAACTTTCGATCTACCTTTCCATATTTGGATTACCTACACTGACAAATTATGTGCACGAACTGTCCAATGTACTTAAGTGTTTTTATAGAAAGTTTACAATATATATATATATATATATATATATATATATATATATAAGGATCATGTTCACTGGTGAAAAATTTGTCCAAATTAGCAGTGTTATTCATTTTAAGTTATGAGAGTCCTAACAGATTGTATTTATATATTGCATTTGACATAATTTATATTTGACTGTTTCGTAGCGAAAATCGCTTATCGGTTAATTACGACTAAGAAAAAGGTTTAAGAAGAGCAAGGTGTAATTCATCTCAGTTACCAAACTGTCAATCTTTTCAAATACTTACTAGTACAAAGCAAAAAGAAGGAAAATCTAATGAGATGTTGACATAATGAAATTGTTAAGTCCCGGTGACAATAGTGAATGGTAACTTTGGGATCCATTCATATTCATGTCCCCCTTATTATGAGCTTAGTTTTGACCTATAAACTATTGTTATATGATTAACCATTCTTGAATTATGCCCTGCCTATCATTTACTATCTCCCTTGTTCATAACCACATTTGGCTGAATCTTGTGCAAATGTTATCTTCTATTTTATGGTACGATTTGGTCTGTTTGATTGGTATATAAACTCAGTGTGTTTGAAATATAAAGATTCATACTGCAGAGGCTGTTATTGGTGTTCTGGACTTAACTGGCTGGGCTAGGCAGAAAGCAGGACTGATAAGTACTCTAGACTGCTCGTACGGGTTTCGTGTGTCACTGGTCCAATCGATAATTCGCTGCTCTCTGGTTGACGGTATTATCACGTTATACACTAACAGAGCTTCGAAGCGGTCACAAGTTATAACAGACGTACAGTGAGGAGGATATTTAAAAGGTCGTTCGTTCGATCCCTTGAAGTATCATCCGTGTCGATTGCTAGAGAATTCAGTACTAATTGTAAAGTTGCCAGTTGTTGTGTAAATTTCAAGTGTACCTTCAATTTAGGTCAACCAGTAATGAAGACCATATGCCAATCAAACAGATCACTGGAAAATCTCTACAAGTAAAAACTATGCTGCAAAAATTACACCAAACATACTATAGACTTACCTCTAGAGTTTAAAACTTTAAACAGGATATTAGATGTTCCTTTATTCCTGTATCAATAAATTCACCCGATAAATCATTTTAGATATATGTTTACTACTAAATATTAGGAAGTTGTCTGTTCAATATTATTATTATTTGACCTTTTCAGTAATTTATACATATTTAAAACATACGATCATTACTCTGTAGTCTCATTCCAATTGCGTCGTATCAATCTGTCGACAATTAATAACATTGAACTAATTCACTGTGAATAATTGAAACAGACATTCACCGATAATAAAAATATGTCAATTGCGGAATATTAATTATTTTGCTTCACATCGATCATATTACAATATATTAACACAATGTATAACACTAAAAGATGTGATTTACCTAATTCAATTTCAATTTCTTTTCCAAGTGTATAAGTTGATTTCCCAGCCGTAGATGTATTCGAAGTAGTGGTAGTAGTAGTAGTTGTTGTAACAGAAGTGGAGGTAGTACCAGTTGCATTAGTTTGATCGGTTATCGAATGTAAGGAATCATGTGTGTTAGATGTAATGAACTTTGAGGTTGGTGGTGTCGTTGATGATAATAGATAAGATGATGATGAAGACGATGAACGAGGCTGTTGTGAATCAGAATAACCCTGAATTTTCCCCAATGATAAAATATTTCAAAAGAAGATGATTTACGATGAATCAGTAAAAATTAACTTTATTAGCAGAAATTCAATGCTATGTATTACTCACAATTTATGGTTGAAATTATTCGTGAAGTCATAGTGAGCTTCAAGAGTAATGCAAATGAGTAGTCAAGCCAACAAGAAGTGGAATATGACAGTGTGAGATTGGATAAAAATGCGAAAATAAGTAGCTACGCAAAACTAGACGAATGAGGTCGTAGACTGTAAGATTTGGAATAATGTAATATCCATTACAAAAGGATCGGTATATACGGAAGTTGCTGACCGAGTTTTAACACGCATAAAGTTTTTAACCATGGATTACAACTGCATCATAGGCACCAGCAAATTAGTGATTGAGTGGACTGATTTGAATTTACTTACTACAGTCTACTCTCACATCAATTCTCATAGGATGTCTGAGCAGACATTGACTACGCAAGTGTTACGCAATCTTTAATAAATGTCCGAATCTTGCCAACTGATTAAACATTTGTATCAAGCTCTATTGGCTCTGCGTCAAGATTTCATTTTCGATCGTTTCATAACACTAATTTCAAAATAATAACCGGTTATATGTACAACATAAACATGCCTTCTACTTTCTGACGTTTTCTCATACATGATGTGAAGATAACAAGAGTTTTCATGAAAAAATAAAATGGGTGGCAGTTTAAATGTCGTAACATCCAGATGTTTCATTCAGGTTAAGCAATTTCTCTAATGAAAGAGAACAATTGTATCTTAATCTGATCATGTCAATTTAACTTGCCCAAAGTTAATGCTTTTCTCATCTTCTACCTTATGCATGTAAATTCTGGTCCACAGAGGACTCGAAATTGAAAGCCACCTTACTGGACATTATACAGCATAATTATATTTTATTCTAATTTACAGTAAACTCCATGTGAAATTTGACACCATCAAATCAAAGTGTGAAATACAGATTACGGTACAAATGCTCTGGTCTTGGAAGCCAAATTCTAGTGAAAATTTAAATTAGGTTTCAAGATTATTACAACAGTTTCCACATTTCCAGTTATGACATACAAACTAAGATTTCATCTTTGCTCATAACCAGTTTTCTCAAATAGTCTACCACGTCTATAAGAATGCAGAATCTTTAACAATTTGAAGTGGATCCCTCTGCAATGATCAGTAACAAAATGTATTTCAAATGTGCGAGTTTGTTGTAGTTAGTTGTCAACTGTTCAAGGCTCTCATACTTATATCCACTGTCCAGCTTTCATACAATAATAAGTGCCAATCGTTTGCACTCGATACCATTTTAGGGAATCATGAGAGAAGAAGCTATATAACTTGGTTTAATATTATTCACCATGATTTATAGTATGTAATCGTAAAACCTTCTCCCTATGGTGAAGTACTCCTTTTTTTATGGAATTCTTCAGAAGTTCCAAGAAGTAGTTCGTTTCATCAGATAAACAATTATGCTTAGACGTTTACTTAATGAATAATATCGTAGTAAAAAGCCTATTATTCAAAGGACAATTTTATTTGAAGAAATGTGAAATGATAAATCCACCTAGGACAAACTGTTTCTACAGAACTCTTACCAAGGTAATGCGAATATATACATACTTATGTTGCCTATCTTCACCTACAGGACGGTAAATAGACCAGCATAAGGAACAACTCTGGGCCCTATGACTTATACACGGACGCTGATCGCATTTATACCAAAACCCACATCCGGCAACATTTTATTACTTTAGACAATTCAGTCCAGCAGAATCTGAATGCATTATTCTATCTTCACAGTACCATACAGATGATGATTATATGAGTTATATATATATATATATATATAGACGACTCGCATGATTTTAATTACTTAATATCACTCATAAATCAAGACATGACTTCTAAAAATAGACTGAATCACACAACAGTCCTTGTAAGTATAAATATTCCAGTATGTAAACCTTTTTGGCGACACTCCCGACTAAAGAACAAACTATAGTATATTCGGCAATGAGTACTTATATTCAGTCTTAAAGCAATAAGGTGGGTATTTACTTGCACGACATATGGACTATTTTATCAAGTTTGGATTGTTTATCTAAAATTTATATGTGGTTGAAACCATCTGTTACATAATTCGGCCTTAAGAAAGTTAACAAAACGCTAAAAACATCAACTCCAACAGGAAGCGCTATCTGATAAATTTACAACACATGGATGTACTATGGTTTAAAAACTCCCTGTGTAAAGAATACAAAGACAAGCAAGTACTATCAGAATGCAGCCTGGACCATTTATGCAGTGGTCTAAACACGCAAACCATATCAGAAAGAATTTAACAAGATGATTAATAGAAGACGCCGGATAATCTAATAACAATAATAGCGAGCAAATTTAAAAGTTGATAATATCTTTTGAAAAGAGAGAGTAAAATGTATACATAAGGAAATTCTGGAATTCAAGGTTGAATGGAAGACAAAGATTAGGCTTATCTGCTTCCCCATGAATAATTTCAAGCCATGTCATCTAAAGTCTCTGACCACTGACCACAGTAATTAGTCATATCCTAACTAAGTCGTCAGTATTTACCAACATAACCCAGATCAACGGTCGATGGCTTTATCGACTGATTTCATATCTTGATTTGTTTACTCTGGCTTTTGTCAACCTGTCTCTATAACACCAAATGTCGTACGTCTAAGTAGACAGTTTATAAACACACTTGGTACATACCTTAACCACCTCAGTCGGCGCACACTCATCATCTCACCGACCAATTTACCATCGTCGCTTAGAGCTCCATATATAACCTTAACACTACTCAACCAATGACCCCTGTGACCAAACACTAACGAATTTCGAATGTCCTTTATTTTTTAAGGCAACTTTATCACGTCTATAAAGAACAAGGGAGGCTGATAAGGGATAAAGTCGTTCTTTAGTTGACAGACGATTGTCTCGTCTTTACCATAATTGGCACTAGCTATCAAAGGCCAACTGAAGTTTCTGGACAGGCGGAGAAGTTTTGTCGGACACCAACCCCACAAGATTGACGAGACTTTCGCGATAGTTGGAATCAACGAGATGTAAATATATTCTCTGAACACCATAACCAACAAACATAGTCTGAAATAACAATGAAAGTTAAATGGCATAGAGACTGGATTATGAGCACAACGTTATCGGAATTCATTGAGCGCCTAGTGTCTCCCCGACGATAATTTATAGAGCCTTTTCTTGATACATTCAAGTCTTACATACATTCAGTTGAAAGTCTTAATTGTTCATAGATAATTCAACAGGCATTCGACTTCATTTAGCTGACTAAAACAAAATGCACATTCATAAAAAATCTAGCACAAAAGCAATAGCATTCGAGAAACCACATGGGAAGCATACTAGCTCATATATTAGGAGTTTTTAGACCTACTTTAAGCCAGTGCAAAAATATTTAGACACAACGAAAACAATCAGACAATATGATCTTCAAAACAACACGTCGAGGTTTATGTTCTTCGGTGCTAGGAATCGACGGTCAGTCGACCGATATTATTCTTTTCAACCTAGATCACTGTGAAGATCTGGTCTTATTTGGAATGTGTCGACAGAATATGTTTGTTCCAATATGTAGTAGTTATAAGAATCAGCAACCGCACAATCTTAAGTGGCTGCATTATCCTCGTTAACTCGTCACAAGACTCTAATCAAACCCAATTTTCATATCAGTATTTGAGTGTTAATGTTGAGTATGTTGGAGTATGTATACACATTCGCAACTGACTCCAAACAATGGTCACGTTGGTTCTCGTAAGTCACCAGTTTTTGTCAAACAGTTTTCTCGAAGATTGAATTCATTTTTTAAGAAATCGACCAACTTACACAGACTCACTAGAGAAGATTTGAACATTTAGCAAATGACACAGAACTACAGATACTGCGAAATTGATAGTTTTTGTGTGACATAATTTGGTAACATTTAGTATGATAAATGGAAAATATCAGCAATTCTGGATACAACAAACTTGTGTACGTTGTAACCTGTTTCATCTTTTCAAAAACAATAAAATGACATATACAAAATGCAAGATATGTTTTGTTCGACATACCGAGTGATGTGACACGGTTTCCATGTCTTTAATGTAAAGTTACAGCCTCAAGCTTTTTACTTGATCCAATTAACATATTCTTTTTAATTTGTAACTAATAGATTGTTATAGAAAGCGCCATATTAGTTAACAATACGTCCCGAAAGTACAACCCACAGTGAATGATTCAAACAAAACAAAGCGCTAAAGTATTTAGTTAAGTTACTGATCTTGTGGTATTCATAGTACTCTTATTTCACTGTTGGGATTCTTGTGTCCTTTGTTTAATATTTCAGTTAACATTTTTATGCCACAGTTGGTCAATTAGTTGCAGCGATAAAAATTATACCTCTATTTTATCAATCTTCATGCCCGACAGCCACATATCACTTTCGTCCTCACTTCATAAATGTGAATGCAAAAACACGTCCTTAAAAGAAAACATGAGATAATCTAATTATGTCAAACAGATTCTCTAGCTCTATATTTTATCTATATTGACTATAACGTTCACGTACTTTATTCTGGTAAACTCATACACCTGTGTTTGTCATTAGTTCACCATATAGGGGCAGTCAAATGTCAAAGAGCTTTACCCAAATCATCCTGAAGTTCGGTCACTGGATGTCGAACAGTCCATCTATACTTGTCTAGGTTGAGGACAACCAACGCGCATCAGTTGATTATACGCCATCGACAACACATGCGGTAGTGGTCAGACTTTCTCTTGTACCTGCTCTAACTAATATATTTCTGTAATAATGTCCTTTGAGTTGTACAGTCTTCAAAGCATCTATAGTATCTTGATACGACGAAGTGGTAAACTACGTTAGGTGCTGACCTTGAGCTGTGATTTCGAAGTTAGATATTACTCACACCATTCCCAACTTACTCGAGTAGGCTCCCAATCATTCGACACAGATCATCAAACGAAAAAAATAACTGTATCCAGTCAAACCTAAAACATCGTCCCACATTTTTTGTGAAATAATCAGATATACAAGGAAATTTACAATCATAAGTGATAAATGTTCGGTTTCTCATAAGCGTTTGACTTGCACAACGAACTGCTTATCTGTAAGGAAACAGACACCTTGGGTACGAAAATGCAATAAAACTGAACATTACTTTTTCCAAGAAAAAATATACTTGTGTACCTGTCAGAAATTGGACTCATCACCGAAATCGATCAAAAACATGACGTGAGTCTGTGACAACCGCTTTCTGTGACCTAGTTTGTGACCGCGGATATACAGAAATTGTCTGCTGACTAAGAAAATTGAAACATAAGATTACGAAAAAGCATTAAAGGTACTAAGAGTCCCAAAATGTAGTAGGTTTCTTAGGGTCATAGACATAATTTTAGTCTTAGAGATCAAGCTTTTGATTAGATTGATGTTAATATACCAGTTAGGATAAGACTATATTTCCTAAAGTCATCTAAGAACGGAATTAATTTGCACCTTAAACAGGTTCATGTTCTATTAGTCATGAGTATCTCTAATAATTAACCAACGTAAGGAGATATTGCAATAATGTCTGCTACGAGCCGACATAGTCTGTCACTCAAGTGCTTGACCTAGAACTCAGTCAGACGATAGTTTGAGTGAGAGGTAATTTCCAAGAACATATGAACAACTGACAATGATCGGTTCAACAAGACTGCAGCTGTGAGAGCCATGCTGTAAACTTAACGTTCTGATTACTTAATGGATCAGCTGAAGATGGACGGTTAGAAACAATTGTGCCTACAAGCTGGTTTTCAGTGTTGGGTTAAACAGAAATTTATAGTGACCTGTATATTCGACGATTTTTGTAACGACAAAATAAGGACCACATTTGTAACACTTTATATATAATCACATATTCAACACCAATTGTTTCTCTGTATAGATAGTAAAAGGAGGATGTAAATTTTTGGCTGTACCAAAACATGCACACATTGCTACTAGTACACTGCGAAGATGGGTCCTTTATGGACCAACAGACTATAAAAAGACTGATGAACGGATTGTGAATTATATTTCTCAAACTGGCGACCAGTTAAAAATATGTATAACTATGAGTTTGCTGACGTACATTCCTCTGATAAATCACTATCTTTGAATGATTTAAAAGCAATTGACATAGTGGGACGCGACACTCATTTTGATAAAATTTACTTAGTTGTTCCCTTACCTTGAAATAAATATGGTTTACGCGTGTTACGCTCTAGTCAGACGAAGATTAGGGCATTTGAGGCGTCGAATCACGTGCGACGAAGACCTTCCGGGGAGCTACACCCGTGACATGCACCAGACGAATAAAAAAATGGGTATGTGGTCGCAGTTCCAGGTATGCAACTCAATCCGAGTCACCACCCAAGAAGCTATTTGCACTATTAATCTGTGACCAAATCCAAGAAACCAATGAAAGTGAGAGTGGTATTAGATTGTGCGAATAAACAAGTTGCATTCATACAAGTCAATCCCACGAAGCTTGATTGTCGAGCACTACGTTTCCTTTCGTTGTCAGAGGGTAATCTCTCAAAAGAAACGAAGGAATAAAAGAAGACATCACACACCTTCAGAGCAATATACACAGCCGTCATCGCAAATTTCGCATTTACATCTAGGTTTCCCTATTTGTTCCCAACTGTTACATGCGCAGTCTAAGGGTTGTTGAGGATAACTCGTGCTGAAGATCAGTGTCTTCTTTTTGAAGCTGAGCAAGTTTAAGAAGGTCGATTCCTTGGAAACTGTTCAAAGAGGTTATACGAGACAAGGCGTCTGCGACTACATCGTTTGCCCCAGAGGTATGTTTCATATCTAAAGTAAGCTGCGAAGTGTAGTCTAGTTGTTGAAACTCCCGAGGTGAGTACCTGTCTGAAGATGAGCTTACAGGGAGGGCAAAAGGTCTGTGGTCAGTGAAAAGGGTGAATTCACAACCTTCAACGGAGTGTTGAAAATGTCGTACAGCACAACACATGGCTAGGAGTCCCCTACCGAATGTGCTACACCTCCTTTCAGAGTCTAGCAACCGCCTCGAGAAGAATGCCAAAGGTTGCCATGTGTGGCTAACTCATTGTTGTAAGACTCCTACGATTGCCGATTCGGATGCTTCTACTGTGATACTAATGGGTGCTTGGGTGTCCTGATCTGCGGGCAGTGTTGCTTCGCCGATCAGTTCCTTAACTGTGGAGAATGCTTTACTCGCGGTATTGTCCAAATTGATGGATTTCTAATTTTCACGAAGTTGGTTGGTTAGTGGTTTCATAAGAGACTCGCAGTTCGATATGAACCGTCTATTGAAACTTACCAGGCTGCAAAACCTGGGCGATTGTTTGATTGTGGTAGGTTCTGAATAATCCATAATGGCCACCACTTTTCTTCTAAGGGGTCAGATGCCTTGAGTATCAGTAGTGTGTCCTAGGGAATCTAAGGAGTTGCTTCCGATTTGGCATTTTTGAATGTTAACAGTAATGCCGTGCTCTTGTAATCGTTCGAAGACACGGTCCAGATTCTAGAGATTAGATTCTCTGTCCAGACTTGCAATCAAATAGCAATCAACATACGCATGTTCGAAGTTGAGACCTCGAAAAACGTCAGTGATGAACCTTTAGAAGTTTTGGGCAGCATTCTTAAGCCGAAAGGCATGTGCGAAAAACCATAGTGACCGAAGGGAGTGATGATAGCAGTTTTAAGAATGTTGTCAGCAGCCTTGGGGATTTGATTTTATGTTTTAATCAAGTCGATTTTCAAAAAGCAGTTGTACTTTTCAAGGTAGCGGTCAAATCGTGCACATGAGGCAACCGATAACGATCAGGAACCCTTTTCGCATTAAATCATCCAAAGTTACCACTTGGACGCCATGTGCAAGGGAGATGCCCATGGGCTGTTTAAAGGCTGAAAGATTCCTAAGTCTACCATGTGATTAGCTTCGTTTTTGGCCAACCTCAGCTTTTCGGGAGCCAGTTGGCGCACTTTCGAGAATACAGGTGGTTCAGTAGTCGTGATGTGATGTGTAATATTACTGGTTACTCATAGCGATTTCTGTTGCGTTTGCTATATCTCAGGATGCCTACGGAGTGTTTGTTGGCAGTGTGGGACGATCGTGTGCCTTACTGTGACTGGGGATAATCTACAACCATAAAAAGATGTTAAACAAACAGATAAATTAGTATTTCAGCCTACCTACCTCCGTTTGCGCGTGTCGACGAGTAAGTTATGATGTTGTAACAGGTCGATGCCAACAAAACATCTGCAACAAAGAAAATCTAGTGGATGGGTCTGCGTAAACCCACGTTGAGATAAACGCACCTTTTACCATATGTGGCGATAGGTTTTCCGTTTGCTGCCTGTAAGTTTAAAAACGGTTCATGCAGTTGGTCGTTAGAATTTCCCGGAATAACAACAACTTCTGCGCCAGTGTCGACGAGGTAGCGAAGTTTCCTAATCACATTAGTGACGTACAACAGATGAATAAGTTCGCCGGCAACGGTTGTCGTTAACACGTTGCGGCTAGGAAGTTTCACCAATTGTTCTTCTTTTCGATCGGTTTGGAGCCCGCAAATTTGCATAGCTTTCTGCAATTTTAAGATTTTTCTTACTGTATATGATACGAGCACCAATCGTGGTTATCTATCTTGCGTGATATAGAGACAGATAGTTTTCATGAAGAACTCATGCGAGGAGTTTTCGATTGTCATGATGAATACGAAGGTACCGTATCAGAGTATGACAAAGTTCGGTAACTTCATTTCGTGTCGTTTGAGGTTTTTCTTCGTCTGAAAAACCTTGACGTTAGAAGTTTTGATGATCTTTAGAATCCTGTCGGCAGATGCAGCCAGCTCGTATACAGCGTTGCTTTGAAACGAGACAAGTACTGCCTGTGTTGTTAAGGAAGCTTAAACAAGAAGAGTTGTTTAAACAGGTCAGCGTCGAAGATCCCCTGACCAACTACCTCTCCCATTCGTAACAACATGTCTGTTGCTGAGTCATGTTCATGATCGATGTTATTGAGGAGTTGATTTAACCTCTGTAGAAACCGAACTAAGAATTGGACTGAAGAATAACTGTCTAGTTATTTTAGGTACGCGCTACTGCCCAGTTGAAATCAAAACAAGGTGATTGGAGTGATGACGGTTCTAGATTTCATTGTAAATATAAATGTACATCATTACCTAAACAAATATTACCACCCATTTATTCAACCAATAACTGTTCACTCAATAATCAATCTAAATTACAACAAGTAAACAGGTTGATAAGGAATGTAAGAAAATTACCAATCGCCTAAAATAAATATTATTCTATGCTTTCGGAATAGATCACCTACAGATTCGTTCGAAAGATAATATTTGATTGCTTTATAACAAAGAGTGTATCTAATTGTGGAAGAGTGCTTCAATTCACAATCAAAAATGCACAATCCCAGTCAATGCAAGCAACACAATCAAAGGGGGAACAAATCAATTTGGCTGCCGTCAGGACTAAGTAACAACTGAAACAACGTAAACGCAGTTCACGAAGAAACATGAAAACTCAGTAAAGGCGTAAGAAACATTAAAACTATAATAAAATACAAATATCATCATCTCAAATGGAATCGAAAAAGACTAACGAAATGTACAATTGAGGGAACCAATAGAAACAAACTACAAGTGTATACATTGAGGGACGTTTACACGCAAAA
Source organism: Schistosoma mansoni (assembly GCF_000237925.1). NCBI lineage: Eukaryota > Metazoa > Platyhelminthes > Trematoda > Strigeidida > Schistosomatidae > Schistosoma > Schistosoma mansoni. The sequence continues at coordinate 1,928,485 of NC_031502.1, read as the reverse complement.
CATTCAAAATGGATCTTACAACCTCTATCTATCGGCTGGACCTCCTCGTTTAAGAATGAACTTTTCTAGAGTTTCGTAAAGTTCTAAAACATCACTAGTAAACATACTGGGTGTGACATACGTGTTGAGTTCGCGCGACAGCGCTTTCACTACTGGGAGGAATTGTGCGCGTGGATCGGTCGCGCCGTGCTCCTAGGAACCAGCTTCTGAGTAGCAGAACCAGGCTTCGATGTTGGCGGGCCAGAATGGCATTAGCTGGAATGAGGTTGGTGTCATAGTCTTGATCTTAAGTAACTTAGTAGTCTGTTCAGTCATGACGAATATAAAGTATAGGAATGAATGGGGGAAGAAAAATATTAAAAAATACGAAACAAATGTTTCAATATATAAAAATTAAAGTAACGAAATGATATATAAAGTTCCAAAAAGGAACAGACTGACGGTTTACAAATAAGTGTACCGTTCACATTGGGCTCACCACTGAAGATGCCACAAGTGTTTGGAGTTTGACAACACCTTAACCAATAACGCCTTCTATAAACTGAACGTGCCAACCCAGTGAAATCAGAAGTCATAAGCGAAGAGGTTCCAAGATATATTCGATAGGCTATCAATATATCGAGCAGTAACTGTTCTCAACTGGCTAGCGGTTGTAGGAGAATTTGAGCACGGCGTACCCACTCGTGATCTGGTGCGGATGTTTGACCAAGTGCCTTTGGCTAGGTAAGTCCATTAAAACAAATGTGGTCAGCATCAAGTGTCGAATACTTACAGAGCTATTGATTTTGGGGATTTATTTACTGCTATGACCTTGATTCAAACACTATCGTGTAAAACATGCTTCAATCGATTACTATGTATCTCAACTTATGTCAACTTATTTTATCGTAGAGTATAAAGAGCACATTAATTTCAGTGACCCTGATGCCTAGTCACTTAGACCAGTAGTAATATTGTAACTTGATCGATGAAATTCGAACAGTATTAAAGAATTAAGCAAATAAGCTGTCGGTCATTACTCAGGGGCCAATCAATTGTTGGCTCATCAATATTGACTTCTCAAATGTTCAACCAGCGAAATCAATGGCCAAGCTTGTGTAAGGGAAATTATCTATTATATTGTTAACAACTATGGCATTATGGATGGATTTTAGCTGTTAACAGTCGAGTCACTCAGTTAGTAATACTTATCTTCGAACTGCCATTCTGATACTTTCAAACTTTTTGAGCGCCGTTTACTGATTAACAGGCAACGATTGAACTAACAAACAACCACTTTCATTAGATGGTTGCTCGAGGTAGGAATGACGTGTTGGAAAGTTTGCATATGGTATGCTCATAGCACTCTAACGTCAATGGTCAAAACATGAACTCTCAGTTCTAAATTCCATCTTTCGACACCTAGACCAGACAAACAATGTAGTGAATTGTCGGGTGGTAGATAAAATTCAGTGCTTCATAGTCGGTCACAATATGGAGTTATACATCGAAATAAATTCGTATGTGTTCTTTTTGCTTGCACAAATTCATGATTTTGGTAAAAAACAAGAGCGTGGTTTCTGTATTCTTCAAGGTTCACTTAGTTCGAACGCATTACTATTTTCCAGCATGCACCATAGACGTTTGGAACACAACCACAACAAAGCTGTTTTCTTCATATAAGTTTGTCAGAATGCGATTCAGTCACATAAACGCAGCAAAAATGTCTCTATTGCAGAATCAATTCAACCAAACACTTCGATGACAGCAATAAAAAAACTAATTACTTTAGTACAACTTGAACTGACGCCTAATACAGTTGCATACGTCTGTATCCCATTCACCTAATGAATGTACCTCATAATGTAAGAGGTTCGAATCACGTCATCACCTACAAATCTCAGTAATATCTTCTTCGAAAAATATTTATTATCAAAACGATCTGATTATAGATGGCTAAAATTCATCCTTGATAATGCAGTACTATTTATGACACCATCGATGTGACTTTCACCATTTTCAGTTTAAAACATGGATTAATTAAACTTTGATCACTGTAAGGCCTGATGATGTAATAGTTTTACCAAATCTTTGTCTGCTTTAGTGCACTTTTGTTTTTTGATTAATTAAACACAAAGTAACAAGAGAAGTAGAAAATCAAATATTAGACAGTAAAAATCATGATTACTGAAAAATACTAAGTAGAGCACACACACACCAAAGAAAATACAATTTGCAAATCAGTTCAAGATTATTATTATCAGAAGGGGTTTTGTGGAGAGGTCGTGGATGCGCACTGCTGAGGAGTCTCACAATAAGACTAAACGGCCGTCCAGTGCTTCCAGGTTTTCCCTGGTGGTCTAGCTTCAATTGACTCACGCTTTCAACTACCAAGATTATTAGTTTATTCTATTTTATTCGGTTTTTCTTTAAAACTAAATATGACCTCCAATAATAATGTAAAACAAAAGTGAAAACAAAGTGTTTACAGGTTTGTACAGCTATGATAAGGTAGACTATATGGGGCATACATAGTTTCATCTGTTTTGTATAATTAGACAGTATTCGTTACATTGCAAATGAAAATCAATAATTCACTGACCTACATAAAGAGCAAATACTGTGTTTTGTTATTAAGATGATTTACATAGGAATGGTTACTTTTATCATACATCATCATTTTGTATAGATCTGTTTAGTATTCATCAGTTTTTAACCCTAGTCGGTAGCCCATACTCTATGAGAGTTAATGGACATATGTAAGTAAGTAGATAAGGATTTTCCATAACTATAATATTTGTAAACCTTGTTAATAAACAATTGTTGCTGTCGTTTCTGTATTGTAGGCAGTTGACGAGAATCCACAAGGCATTGATTTTATACTGTTACATTTGCTGTTATTTCACTTTCCATTTGATTACCGATTTCACCTTAATTTTAATCACTCACTTATTCATCATTAAATAATTTTTAAAGAATTTATGGTGTACTGCAAGACATATGTGATAGTTATATAACAAGACAAGAAAATAATCAGTCATAAATGAACTCGCTATTATCAGAAGGGGTTTTGTGGAGATTTAGTAATTTTGTAGTTGAAATCATGAGTCCATTGAAGCTCGACCACCATGGAAAACCTGAAAGCAGTAGACGGCCGTTTCGTCTAATTGTGGGACTCCTGAGCAGTGCGCATTCACTATCCCGCTTCGCGAGACTCCAACTCAGCACCTACCAGTCTCGCGCTAGTGTACTCAACCGATTGACCGCTTAGACGGCAACGGCTGTCCAGTGCTTTCAGGTTTCCCCTGCTGGTCTACCTTCAATTGAGTCATGATTTCAAGTCTATATAAAAACTACTAAAAGTCTCCACAAACAACCCACCTATTTATATTCACTTAAATCAGTTGAAATTTCAATTTAGACGGTGTTAATTATTTTATCCTATGGTATTTATATTAGAATTAGTCGAAAGTCAAGATGGAAAGTTAATATTGGAAAAATAATACTTTCCCTCCCTCAAATCGCATTTTCATTATTTTCCTTAACAACACTTCTCCATTGATACTTTATTCAAGGTTACTTGATGAACAGTTATACCTTTCTCGTTATCACATGACCAAACGTTTGTGAATAGTGTATAGCATTATGTTACTCCATAATCATTCCATATGAAATTGTCTGAGTTAACATGACAACTGTTTTCACGAAAAATATCAGAATTGTTTCTATGTGGAAAATCTTATTCATTTTCAAATGTATTTTGATCTATACCAGAAAATGTATAAAGTAGAAAGCACTATGTACATTACAACTTAATACAGTTTAGAAAATAAAACAATAATTTTGTTCTCAATATTCATCTTTCATGGATTCCAACGCAATTTCCGACCATTACATCCATCATTCCACCATCGTGCCACTTTCGGAACCCAATATGGACCAAATGCTTGAGATGTATGTGCCAGTAGACACATCGCACATTGAGGTTGAGCATCGTAATCATGTATGATCCCATGACCATGCCATGCAAAATATTCATTATATGCAGTATCATTCTTATCCAAATACTTCAAATAGTCTGCCAGTTTAGCTGGTGATTCGAATTGATCAACGTGAATGAAAGAGTATGGAGGAGCGACTCTTTCATATTCTTCTATCGAGGCACCCATCACAATTGGAAGTAATTCGTTACTTGAAACAAATAATAAGTTTTCAAACTGTTAAACACTGGTCAAAACTTCATCATTCAAATAAATCGTCAACATTCACAAAAATATGTAGATACATTGAAAATGTCAAAATTTCAACTCATAGCACGATGGAGATCAGATTTCAGTTTTTGACAGTTTCAACGTTTTATTTTGAATTGACAAACGCTGTAAAGTGTGAACTTTGATTGCTTAATTCACATAGTTTTGAAAAGGCCGTTGTAGCAGTACTTGGTCAAAGCATCGTCAGTAATATGACCTGATAGAGAAATGTTTGTCACGGACACTTCAGTACACTGACCCATTATTCAGCTTGCTATTTTATTGAATAATCCTGATCAGAGATGCTCTTCCTCCATGGACACAAGATATTAAGGACTATTGTGGTTTGGTGTTTATGAGTTAAGCCTTTAAACTGTCGAAGTGTGGTTTAATATGTGTTAAATTAGACCGTGAAGCTGATATTGATAATGCGAATGACAATATTGCAGACCGGTTATTCGTTAAAACTACCACCACCATCATGAATCCCTTGCTCATGTGACGCTTCTTGAAGGATAGATTATTACGACTGAAGATTGTGAGTGAATTTATGTGCCCTTTGTTACGATGAACAAATGGATGGTAACTGCTAGGAATTATTTGTAGACCATTTTTACATATTCATTTTGGTATTGTTTGTTTGAATCGTTCCATTGATGTTCAGGACTGACATTGATCAGTCTCTGATCGACATATGTGCATCCTGTGTCGATTGCCTCGATATTGCTTTAAGTCACAAGCATTATGGGCAGAGATGGATGAGGGCTAGCGGTGGAATCCAGGAGCTCACAGTACTAGTGTGGTGTGGTCTACTTATATCCACATAAGTAGTATATGGTGTTGGTCAGACATAGAATGTATTTTGGCAGAAGACCGATGAGGAAAGATCTGAAACGAAGCTCAATCGGTAGGAAATTGCATGAACAATGAAATAAGAGAAGAGACGGTGAAGATTGAGACAATTGCTTGTTAATTTGCAAATTGACTGTTCATTGTATGGTTGTCAGAATTTCGATTGTCCCCAGTCGTGTTCTGTTCGCTACTCTAGGTTCGAGTCCACGGGTGAACATCAATGCAAGGATGCAGGTACATCCAAATGACGAGCAATAAGTAGGAAGAAACGGGCGACCTGGATTCCACTACTAGACACCATCTATTATGATAGCATTTATTCTTATCACAAAATTATTGAGCAACTAGATTATATATATACAAACCACGTATGTATGAAATATACGATTCATACAGTGGGGGCTGATATCTGCGTTCCGGACTGGAAGTGGTGGAGTAGGTGTGAAGTTGCTATTCGGAAGACCAATAAGGAATCATAGCTGACTCAAGGCTACTAGTGCTGCTTGAAGCTACTACTAATGTCACGACTACTCATACCACTAATACCCCACCACAACAACAACAACTACTACTACTACTAATTGGTTAGAACCTGCACGAAAATAGTGATCAGCTTTCAAGCACAAGTGAGATCGCTTAACATCCCTCTCACTCCAGTAGATGAATTCATTCTGATTCCTCCCATTGGAACTGGATGTCCACCATTATTCTATCAACTTCGTGACACGAGTGCATTTCTCTTGCAGATACATATTCTCTATGTTGAATGTTCCCGCCTATCACTAAAACCAACATCACTGTAATCCATCCCAGTTCACTCTGACAATTTCATTTCGTTCTTCTGAAATGATGTGACACTTTGAGACGATGATTACGCACACATATAAATAAATTGGTTACTTTGATTACACCACAATGCGAGATAAATGCCAAACCACTTACTTCAGTGCATTTTTATACAACTTCTCTGTTACATATTCACTGCACAAACTATTTTCAAAGCTCAAATAAAACTTATAGTTTTCGCGCATCATTTTCAAACAGCCAACTGATGAGGTGAAAGTTGGAATATACTTTGGACATGATAACGTACCACACTCACCATAAATATCAACCTGAAAATAGAAAACTTTAGTAAACTATTGAACAGATGAGTTGTATGTTTCAATGATGAATTTAGTGACTGCATCGAATTCGTTGTGCATATGTTTGATAAAAACTCCGCCTCTAGATCCTCCGGTGTCTGGGAGGGAGTTGAAGGGAGTTGAAGGAAGAATTACGACGACTCATGAACACAGTGATTTCAGAAATGCACATGTACATGCATATAACACCTGGATATAGAAATGAGTGATCACTGAGTATGGTGTAAGAATACCTGAATTGATAATCTTGTGCGGCTAGTTTATGGAATAGTTACATGTGGTGATATTAATCCAGTAATCCAGTTCCCTACGGAATTGCCATTCGATTAAATCATCTTCATTCTGAGGATTATCCGTAGGATTTCTGAGATGCTCATTTGTTTATATGTACAGTCTAACCAACTTGTATATTTGAAGGATAAATTTACAATGAAGTGAAAGAGAATCAAATATTCAAATTGTTGATATTGAGTATAAATTGCAATAATGAACAGACATCATGAGGAAATCAAACACCTTCGCTGGTCTTTAAATGTCAATAGTATATGACCAATCAGTAACTAAGAATGCTCTCTTGAAAGACTGTGAAAGTGAGTGATGCTAAAGAATCAGAGCTTGAACTCCATCAAGACCGCATGCGTGATTGAGAGGTCTGAGTTTCAAGGATGGAAACCTATTATCAACACAATGATAGAACATACAATCATGCAGATTTGAGAATAATACACTGATGACATGAATCGATGTCTACTTCATGCACTGTTGTCAATCAATGAGGACAATTTCAGTAGACCTTGTTTCATTGTATTCCAATTATTATTAGTTAGTTTCTCCTTCATTTGAACGTAAAGGATTGAATCAACTTTCCAGTCATTTTCGTCATAATTGCATATGCAACGAATAATAACATGAAGATCACTCTCATCCCGAATTCGTTCCGAGTGACACATTTCGCATGCTTCGTTGTGGTGTTTGTATGAGCTAATGATTCATTTGTACCTGATGTCTGCCTGGTTTCGAATTCCAAACACAATACGTTCGTTAGTGCTCACCTAGTTCTGTATACTTAGATTGCACTACTTCGGGAATTCCTAGTTCTCACAGTAGTTCAAATACTACTAATTATTTTATTCGTGCTTTATACATTTTGTCTCTCCTCAATTATTCGTTTCCTCGAAATTATTGAAAAAAGTGTAGAAACTCAAAGTTAAGCTTTGTTAAACTCACTGAGATATGTCTTGAAAGTTCTTTGGCATATTGCATTCTTGGACTTTTCGGTATACAGTTACTCACAAACCATGCAACTTTTTTTGATTTCCCACTAGCGATATTTCTAGAAGGTAAAGGATACCGTGTTTCTGGTCCATGGTGCTTTATGTATGGTTCATAGGAACCGTATGGTGAATAAATCGTTGAATCCAAACGGAAGGAGATAGTAAAATTAATCTGGATATGAGAGGGATAAATTGAAGTAAAATGACATCATGGATATTGAAATAAATGAAGAAGTTAGTAATTTTGGTATTCCAATAATGTTTTACTAAAGTGGTTCGTGAGTAGATTTGAGTTTTATCGTTTTGAACTATAGATTCACGATACAGACTTGAGTGATTTGTTCACGATCGCTGGTGTCGTGGTGTATTTGCAATGCTCAAGGGTCTCTCAAGCTATAAAGAACGAGATAATTAATTATCATCTGCACGATATGAAGAGTGAATCCATGATGTACAGCATAGTATCACTTTGAAGCGACTCAGAGGATTTACAACCCAGTGTCGAATCAGCTCGTTTTGATGACCCTCTTTGTGATTGACTACAGAAATAAACCGATTTAATTCTGATAGATTGACGAAAACTTCCTGACTCACATGAGGTGGCTACTGACAAAGTTGTCGTCAACAACATTGGAAACAGCCGTATTAAACCATCTAACTCGGAAAACACATCATAACAAATAGTAAAGCTTCATCTGTGAACCACTTACAACCGACTGTTATAAACAAAACATTTTGCAAATTATCCGGAAATGCACGCCCATCATATCAGTACATATGGTAGAGTAGAATAATAGTCTGAAATGGTGAAATGAATTCTATGGAGTTCCACCAAGAGGTGAACATTATTTTCATTCGAATAATTGAACAGTCAGTTGGAAACTATATAAAATTCCATGAACTAATCAATGAATATCCATTAAATTAATGGATGTGTTTTACCTGATTTTGAACATTGACCACAATTGTAACCCAAATCTGCACACGAAATGACTTATTTATTCATCTTCTTGCAAAACTTCTCTTACAAAATCAAACACAGTGTAACATATGTACTAAAGCGTATCAAGTTTTAACGTTTTTACTGGACAACTTCTACTGTTGTGTGACGCATAGGTAGGTGTTATATGGGAGCTCATAAACTCCATACAATTAGTCCCGTCCATGGATTCAAATGAAGAACAAGGATATTATTCGCTGGGTAACACAAATCCATCCTCCTTTCGTAGACCTCGTCACCTACATTCAACCGTATTGACATTGTAATATTACATGATATTTAATGGTAAACATTGATGATTGAAGGAATTGAAATGACAAAGATAAGTAATATTATTATGACCATAATTACTCACTTCATTTTCCAGAAAACCTGCCATAGCAATATGTACAGGCGACTCTTGTATTAAACTAAACCACAATTGTTCTGGAGGTCGAGTTCCTTTTGGCACTTTATCTTCTGTCAGTATAAGTGCATCAGCTTCTCTCCATCTATTCATATCAGTGATAACAGCACATTTCGAGGCATGACATTTTGAAAAATCCATCGGTGTGAAAATTGTACGATGCCCATAGTTGAGAAACGTCTTCACCTGAGACAAGAGTAGAATACAAATTCATGCGTTGATCTCCGTAATTTCTTGAGCATCATATTTGACATCCATTACAAACATAGTTCAGAAATCCTACGCACAAACTATGATTTCGTCAACCTCATATCCAATTAAAAAACATACGACACAATCTTTTTACAGAATGGGTTTAGTTATGAAGAGGAATAGAAACTGGGATTTGAGGTTCTTTTCATCAGAGATTCATCAAAATTCGAACAACTTTAGAAACAATCGGATAATTCACAACCTTCCTAACAATACTATATATCCTAATGGTTCGTAATGATAGCAATTTTTATTATTGATGTCATTCATGTCAACGAACTCTGTGTTGCTTAAATGATAATGATTTCTACTGTAATGGTAGTTACCTTTCAGCAAACTGTGTGTAAGAGTTCATGTTAGTACGAAATACATCCAAACACTCACATGATTACATTTCTGTAATACGATTGAATATCGAAACCACAAACTAAGTTTTATCATTCATTTGGTGGGATGAATTTAAATGAAAATAAACACATTGTAGGATTACCAACACATTTATTGCAACCAATTAGAACAGAAGAAACTGTTTTTGGAAACCAATAAACAACACACATGTAGTCATAATTGGACAGGTCGATAAATATCCGAGATCACACTCCTAAGAACTTCCTCGAAACAATGCTCATCCAAATCATCCTTCTTTAACACATCTTCCATGGAATGGAATGAACAAAATCAAATCAACATTACCAGAAAACGATTATTGAGAAAACACACATTATATGAACAAATAATACTAGGTGAACATGAGACATTCAAAGATTACATTGATGCAATTTGAATGAAACGATCAGGTGATGTAAACATCAATCTGATGAAGAGTTTGAAACTGACATAATTTCACTCTTCCCTTCCACAAACACCTGAAGAGTGTGTTTTCAACTTCTCAAATATCTCACTATACACATTCCACTTACAAACAATATCTGTGAACCAGAAGTTCTGTGATGCTACAACAACAAACCTGGTTGTTAGTGCATCTCTGTGATGTAAACTACTATGAAATTGAACAATGTCCACAAATATTTTGCACGCATAATCTCGATCATTTTGACAAATCAATGTATAGTTAGCAAAGATCAGTTAATTAGAACATGGTCATTCTATCAACATCAAAGAATACTTCTAATGTTCAACTTACCGTCTTATTCATATTTAATGAATCATATAATTTCTCCAGTCTATTTTCTTCCAGACTAAATCTTAATGGGTATTTGTGAACGGATGTTTTACTGATAGGGGAATATATTTTGTGTAATATACTAGCAAGATCTGATTCTGACTGGTTTGTAATTGATATATTACTGCACAAGACTTCTATTGTTTCAGGCATTCTATCATGATCGACTTGATTGATTTTCCATTGAATGAGACTTGGTACAACATTGACCAACCATATGATCAACAGAATAATTGATACACTGACCAACAATTTGACTTTCAATGAATATTTATCATTTCGTACAACTATACCAAAAACTTCACACATGATGTTTATTACAGAAGTAATTGGATGTCAGTTATAAGGATTGATCATCAGAAATGTGGGATATCTGAGAATTGTAGAATAGTCAATAGATCACTGATAAGCTTATATTACAACCTTTCATTAGTGAAATATCATAAGCAACAATAGAACGTATTCATGTTATCTAGTTGAGAAAATATTCACGTAACATATGTATTTCTTATTCAGTAGCTAATTGTTTACTGGCACAACAATTGCATGCAAACCAGAATGTACTGTGGCAGTGGATTAATGTTCTCAGTGTTTGATTTGTAAATTAGTCAACTACTATGAATTTCAAGCCTGAATCGAAGTCATTAATTGAACATTTTTGTGAGATCACTAACCAATTGATGTAGGACAAGCAACAGACGACTGTTTTGTTGCTGAATGAGACGATTCAGCAGTCAGCATCCACGACCGTCACCCTCTGAGAACCAAACACAGTACATTCAGTCTCACATTCAAACACGGGATGTCCAGTCGATGAGGCCGGCAACCAACGCTCCACATGTCTGACAGTTCACATCACTGGGTATCATCGGACTAATTGTAATTCTAAAGATTGAGAATCCAGTGTGAATTTGATATGATGCTGAGAATATGATGTTTCAAATTTCAATAGTTTGATTCATAAGCGACATGTATGTAATTTTGTGTGTATGTATGCACTGTCAATAATGGAAAATGTGTGATCTTTATAATGACAAAGGATAGAGTTTAATTTGTAATGTAATGGTGTGAAATTGTAAATAATATCAGACTAAGTGACTAGGATAGATAGTTCAAGTAGGATGTATGGTAAGGCCTTCATTTCTATTGAGAGCTGTGGGATTAAGCATTATATGAAAACCTTTCTGTAGTATTTTGATATTTTTGAAATCAATTTGATGATTGTTGAAAATGGCGTGAACTGCTATTGCCGATTTAATTTGAAGTCCATCTAATTCTACAGGATTATTAGGAGGTTTCTTTGTGTACCTGATATGTTCTTTAGCGCGAATCGAGATTTCGCGAGATGACTCTCCAATATAGAAGGCATCGATTAAATGATTTTTGTTTAAATACCTCATTATGTCTATTAATACAATAATCTATTCAGGTGCGTTTATGAAAAGTCTACGACCTTTCGCTGTACACCATATAAAAAAGTACAATCAGAGATTACATTATGCCTGGCTATATGAATTGAAAAGAATAAACATTATTCCAATGTCATTTCCTGAAATGCTAACACCTAACTGGAGATCACTCAATATTTATTGTCAGGATTGATAAAGAAATATGAAGGAAACCCGTTGAAATACTTCATGCGAAGAATTCTATTGTAGGGCCAGTGAAATGTCACTGAACCCTAGTCAAATCATCTGGCAGTCGAGTCACTAAATATCGAACAGATCATCGATCCCCGTCAAGGTCACGGACAATCAACGCGCATCAGTTAATCATACGCCATGGACTGGCCCATGCACAGTGGTTCTACTTTCGCTTGTATCTACTTTAACTAATAAATTCTTGTAATAAAATCCTTTGTATTGTACAGTCTTCAGAGCATTCATGGTCCGTTGATGCGTCGATGGGGCAATCCACGTAAGGTGCTGATCACGAGGTGTGACTTCGAAGTTAGCTTATTCGTTACACCGTCACCGTCTATCTCGAGTAGGCTTCCAATCATTCGACATCGATCATCAACGTTAAAAAATAAATGAATTACAGTAAATGTAATCAAGTACTTGAAAGTTGAACTGTCTAACCATTAAAATATTACTTTCTGAACCAATTTTTCAAATGTCAAGAAAAGTCATTTATTAAAAAGTGGTAATAATATCATTACAATGATAAACAATCCAACTATAAAATTGCTAAAATCTCCTCAAAACCCCTGCTGATAATAATAATAATAGGCTCACTAGTGACGGACTTCAAGAGTTATTTCCTGGAGTTCTAGTGAGAAGCGGTGACCAGTGGACTTCAACCAGGTCGGTTTTGAGATATCAACTCACTGAAGATGATGGTGGACGGTCGCGCATTTCGTGGATTGGTTGAAGTTAGACATTAACAGCGTTGGATGCCGTTCGGCTCAGTGGTCTAGTGGTTAAGCGATCGCGTGCGAGACTGATAGGTCCTGGGTTCGAATCTCGCTCGCGAGGCGGGATCGTGGATGCGCACTGCTCAGGAGTCCCACAGTAGGACGAAATGGCCGTCCAGTACTTTCAGGTTCTCCATGGTTATCCAGCTTCAATTGATTCATGATTTCGGCTATAAAATTCTTAGGAACTCAAAAGATTTATGCCTCAAATGCCCTAGTACAGCTGAGGGTGGAGAGAGTCCACTCTCCCTCTTGAAATACTCCCACATGGCCATGCGTATACAACCACTGTCAGGGAAGTCCTACTCACTACCTTCTCGTGACACTACTGTTGTTTACGAAATTGAGAGGACAAAAGGCGAATGTCCGGCGCTTTAACCGGGTTGGTGGATTGGCAGTGTTACGTCCTTGAATCTGTCTACCCACTTTAGTGCCGAGTATAATGTAGATTAAGACCTTGACACGATAGGCTGACTGGCCCAACTTTGAGGCTAATATGCGTGAGTTCGAAGTGGGGGTAAAGAGTCGAAAACTACCGAAAACTATTCTATTCCTGATTGGCTGGCAAGCACGAGAGAGAGAAGACAAGGACAACTGGAACACTAATCACTTTATCCCAATCCCGATCTAGTACTCAAATTCCCAATTCAGATTAATGTAAAAAGATACATAAATAAATAGATGACTAACCTAACCCCGACTTACAATGATTAGAAAAATACAATTATGTCCAAAACTGGGGGATTATAGTAGAAAATAGAGTACAAAAGGTTGCGTCTAAATTACAATAGCTTTGGAACAAAAAATGCTATGGCAGTGAATCATATATCAAACGAAAGCTTATGATCTGTAGAATAGACTAGGGACAAAAGTAAATGTTACAGTTTTACAAGCTTTGAATTAAATGAAATAACGTCCCCAAAAATAGCTTCTGTAGTTTGTTAAGGCTTCTTCTTTCGCGGTTCACATTAGGGAGGATCCACATACGGAAGTTAGAAAACCCTGATTCTAAACCAATCGTCTACATGAGTTCGAGGATCCTGAGGGTACAAATGGCGTACGAACCAATCATTAGTCACCGGCTACCATTGGACTGAACCTCCATACGTTGCTCCACTGACTTAAGGGTTAGATCTCTAAGTCGAAGGCTTCCGATATAACTCCCTAAGAATACGACCTTCTTCGGTTTTAGCACCCGAGCATTATCACAGCCTATTTATACCAATATTTATATTTAAATAAATAAAAAAACAAATGAATAAACGATTAATATAAAACGTACCATTTTTCAATGATTGAATTAGATCTAGACGTAATTTGAAATGAACTTGTTGGTTGTTTTGGTTATCTAAACAAATACAAGACCAATCAAATTGAACAATATTAACAACCATATAAATTAATAAACATAAAACCATTAACAAATCAACTTATTGTATATAAATACTGGTCAAGGTTATTCGATTAAGAAAAGAAATACATAAATTTATATAGAATGACCTGACAGTATTGGAAGTTATTGAATTTATATGATCGTTCAATAAAAACAATTACCATTTTTAATCTTCTATTTGTAATTATACTAATTCTATATAGTTGAGATCATGAGTCAATTGAAGCTAGACAACCATGGAAAACCTAGAAGCACTGGATGGCTGTTTCGTCTTATTGTGGGTCTCCTGAACAGTGTGCATCCACGATCCCGTCTCGCGAAACTCGAACCCAAGACCTACCAGTCTCGCGCCAGAGCACTTGACCGATAGACAAGGCGAGATCGTGGATAGCACTGATGAGGAGTCCCACAATAAGACGAAACGGCCATTCAGTGCTTTTAAGTTTTCCATGGTGGTCTAGCTTCAATGGACTCATGATATCAACTATATAAAATTACTAAAATCTCCACAAAACCTCCTTCTGATAATTAAAGCAATTGTTAATATTAAAGAAATAATAACAATAACTTAATTTGAATCAATGAAGGTTTTTTTGTAAAAACAAAACATCGAATCCTGAAAGGTGGAATTGTGGATGCGTACTATTAAGGAGTCTCGTACTAGGATGAAACGGTCCATTCGGTGTTCTGAGGTTGTCTATGGTGGTCTAGTTTCAATTAACTCAGGAATACAACGATGAAAATTTGTAGATTTGTCTTCAGTTGTGATTGGTCAATACAGAGCTCAGAGAACAAAACTCCATCAAAATCACCCACCTGAGTTACAAATCTTATCCACCGTCTCAGAAAGTATGACATTTCAGAACATTAGAGTTACATGGGAACTTCCATTTTGATTTGTGTATGTGTGTGTGCGTGTTCATTGTTGATCAGTTCTTCATGGCATACTGTTTTTTTATTCATGAAATAGACAATCTAATGTAAAGATTATTCGATTTATTGTCATTTCATTTTTAGAGGAGGTATTCTATGATTTAATTGGACGAAATTTCGAATTTTTGAAAATGGATCATAGTTGAAATCATGAGTCAATTGATGCCAGACCACCATGGAAAACCTGCAAGCACTGGACGGCCGTTTCGTCCTATTGTTGGTCTCCTGAGCTGTGCGCATCTATGACCTCACCTCGCGAGATTCGAACCTAAGACCTACCAGTCTCGCGTCAGAGCACTTAACCGATAGATCATTGAGTCGGCATCTGATGGTGTTTGTGTCTAACTCCAACCAATTCACGATGTTTGAGCAACCGTTAACCAATTGTCTTCAGTGAGTTGATATCTCACAATAGACGTGGTTTGAACTCCACTGGTCACTGCTTCTCACTAGAACTCCTAGATTTACTTATCGAAGTCAGTCACTAGTGAGCCAGTCACTCGTTATGTAATTCATGACCGTCAAGTAATGGGTTATGAGATAGAAGATGTAATATCACTAAACGCTTTTAATTGATTAGCAAACAACTAGACATTTCCTGAAATAAATCTTACGCAGATGAATGAGAGGTTGAAAAGAGCTTTCGTTCCACACATTGTACTATTTTCAAATGATAAATATTTTCCAATGAATCACATAGGAAAACGTGTATGGGAAAATTTACACATTCATTGAAAATATATGTTATACTGTTAAACTAATTTGACAGTTATCACGAGACGAATCAATCATCAGATATTCAAGTGAACTCTATCATCTCTATCCCCTGATGTTTAGTAGAAAATTGTTAAGTGACCGCTTCGTCTCAATTTATACACTCATTGGTCATTCTGGAAGTAACCTAAAGTTTTAATTACGATTTCCTCAACTAGCGATTATATCATTCATATCATCTAAAATTTGATTGGAAATCAAAGTAAAACTCTAATTTTAAAATTGACAAAGACAATGAAAATGTGACACAACTTCAGAGAGATGTTTCAAGAAACAATAAAGTGTATCATATTCATGGTAAATATCTATGTAACCAAGATTGATTTTTGAAGCTTGTTTTCTTTACATACTTTTGACTACTCACATGATGCATAACTAAGCAACCTGATACTATTTCAAAATGTCGCTTTTTATGGGTGAACAAAAAAAAAACAGACAAAAACATTAGGACACTGTCTCTCTATTGATTTAGTCAATATTGACTGCAAGAATCACGTTTCACTCGACATAATTATTACTTCAAAAAGTGACATTGTATCATATATTCGAAACGCTCCTGCACATTCTACCCTCTAGCTATTCAAGTAGTATCACAATCCTTCTGTCATATAGCGTATATTATGTTGAGTACATAATCCTTTTCTATATCATTCAGTTAAATTATCACATTTACATCTATAACGAGTTCGCATAGATTCTTCAGTCTGATCATCATATGTCTAACTAGATAACCCCTTGACATTCGTATCCATTCATTTACCCGACTATTTTTAACAATTAACCAACTAAATAATATTGACATTTTTCCGATTATTGACTTATTTATATCCATATATATACTTGAAATCATGAGTCCATTGAAGCTCGACCACCATGGAAAACCTGAAAGCAGTAGACGGCCGTTTCGTCTAATTGTGGGACTCCTGAGCAGTGCGCATTCACTATCCCGCTTCGCGAGACTCCAACTCAGCACCTACCAGTCTCGCGCTAGTGTACTCAACCGATTGACCGCTTAGACGGCAACGGCTGTCCAGTGCTTTCAGGTTTCCCCTGCTGGTCTACCTTCAATTGAGTCATGATTTCAAGTCTATATAAAAACTACTAAAAGTCTCCACAAACAACCCACCTATTTATATTCACTTAAATCAGTTGAAATTTCAATTTAGACGGTGTTAATTATTTTATCCTATGGTATTTATATTAGAATTAGTCGAAAGTCAAGATGGAAAGTTAATATTGGAAAAATAATACTTTCCCTCCCTCAAATCGCATTTTCATTATTTTCCTTAACAACACTTCTCCATTGATACTTTATTCAAGGTTACTTGATGAACAGTTATACCTTTCTCGTTATCACATGACCAAACGTTTGTGAATAGTGTATAGCATTATGTTACTCCATAATCATTCCATATGAAATTGTCTGAGTTAACATGACAACTGTTTTCACGAAAAATATCAGAATTGTTTCTATGTGGAAAATCTTATTCATTTTCAAATGTATTTTGATCTATACCAGAAAATGTATAAAGTAGAAAGCACTATGTACATTACAACTTAATACAGTTTAGAAAATAAAACAATAATTTTGTTCTCAATATTCATCTTTCATGGATTCCAACGCAATTTCCGACCATTACATCCATCATTCCACCATCGTGCCACTTTCGGAACCCAATATGGACCAAATGCTTGAGATGTATGTGCCAGTAGACACATCGCACATTGAAGTTGAGCATCGTAATCATGTATGATTCCATGACCATGCCATGCAAAATATTCATTATATGCAGTATCATTCTTATCCAAATACTTCAAATAGTCTGCCAGTTTAGCTGGTGATTCGAATTGATCAACGTGAATGAAAGAGTGTGGAGGAGCGACTCTTTCATATTCTTCTATCGAGGCACCCATCACAATTGGAAGTAATTCGTTACTTGAAACAAATAATAAGTTTTCAAACTGTTAAACACTGGTCAAAACTTCATCATTCAAATAAATCGTCAACATTCACAAAAATATGTAGATACATTGAAAATGTCAAAATTTCAACTCATAGCACGATGGAGATCAGATTTCAGTTTTTGACAGTTTCAACGTTTTATTTTGAATTGACAAACGCTGTAAAGTGTGAACTTTGATTGCTTAATTCACATAGTTTTGAAAAGGCCGTTGTAGCAGTACTTGGTCAAAGCATCGTCAGTAATATGACCTGATAGAGAAATGTTTGTCACGGACACTTCAGTACACTGACCCATTATTCAGCTTGCTATTTTATTGAATAATCCTGATCAGAGATGCTCTTCCTCCATGGACACAAGATATTAAGGACTATTGTGGTTTGGTGTTTATGAGTTAAGCCTTTAAACTGTCGAAGTGTGGTTTAATATGTGTTAAATTAGACCGTGAAGCTGATATTGATAATGCGAATGACAATATTGCAGACCGGTTATTCGTTAAAACTACCACCACCATCATGAATCCCTTGCTCATGTGACGCTTCTTGAAGGATAGATTATTACGACTGAAGATTGTGAGTGAATTTATGTGCCCTTTGTTACGATGAATAAATGGATGGTAACTGCTAGGAATTATTTGTAGACCATTTTTACATATTCATTTTGGTATTGTTTGTTTGAATCGTTCCATTGATGTTCAGGACTGACATTGATCAGTCTCTGATCGACATATGTGCATCCTGTGTCGATTGCCTCGATATTGCTTTAAGTCACAAGCATTATGGGCAGAGATGGATGAGGGCTAGCGGTGGAATCCAGGAGTTCATAGTACTAGATTTCAGTCCACGGGTGAACATCAATGCAAGGATGCAGGTACATCCAAATGACGAGCAATAAGTAGGAAGAAACGGGCGACCTGGATTCCACTACTAGACACCATCTATTATGATAGCATTTATTCTTATCACAAAATTATTGAGCAACTAGATTATATATATACAAACCACGTATGTATGAAATATACGATTCATACAGTGGGGGCTGATATCTGCGTTCCGGACTGGAAGTGGTGGAGTAGGTGTGAAGTTGCTATTCGGAAGACCAATAAGGACTCATAGCTGACTCAAGGCTACTAGTGCTGCTTGAAGCATCATTGGTTCAGCACAGGGACAATGTCATAGAAGTCGGTATTCTGCCTGACGATTTTGTTGCCTGGTAGTTGACGGTCCATAAAACATAGTATATTTTTGGAACTAGATATACAGAAAATTGATCGAGTACCATCAATTTTGATATTTGAGGACACCTGTCACCGTGCTATGATAAGATCTATCATGGACTTATCATATTCTCTCCTCTCTAATGTAAATTTAACTTCGAGTATTGAGCATGAAAATTACAATTTTATATTATGTGCAATATTCTGGTTAACATCCTCAGAAGACCTTACTGAAACCTATTTCACATTGAAGAATCTTTATTTATCTGCAATAATGAACATGAACTATGCGAAGTTGAGGAACATATTGAACTCAAAACAACTATCAACCAATATCAAAGTCACTATCTTCAATACGAACGTCAACACATTTCTACTGTACAAGACTAAAACTTCGAGATCTACCACAACCAACATCAAAAGCTCACAAGTATTTATAAACAGTTGTCTATGCAAAATACTCAATATTCCTTGAGCCGATACCATCAACAATAGCCTACTATGGGAAAGAACAAATCAGCTTCCATCTGAAGAGGAAATTAATAAAAGACGTTGGAAGTGAATAGAACACACATTAAGGAAATCTTCAAACTCAATCATGAGACAAGCTCCAACTTGGAATTGTAAAGGTAAACGGGAAAGACGAAGGCCAAATAACTTACTTCGTTGAGAATTGTAAGCGGATGTGAAGAGGATGAATGTCAAGTGAGAATGACCGGAAAGTATTGTCCAGAACAGAGTTCGATGTGGAATGGTGATGGTCGGCCTATGTTCTTCCACGAGGGTTAACAGGCGTTAGTAAGTAAGTAGCCAAGTAATAAGTAAGTAAGTCAGTGAGTACTATATGACTTTGAGTTGGTCGTAAACCAGTTACGGGGTGGCCAAACTAGGACATAGTAACTATCCATGCAAACACTGATTATTGATCTGAGCTGCTAGTATTACTACTACTACTACGGCTACGATCACTATTATAAACACAAGTCACACTACTGTCACGACTACTCATACCACTAATACCACCACCACCACAACAACAACAACTACTACTACTACTAATTGGTTAGAACCTGCACGAAAATAGTGATCAGCTTTCAAGCACAAGTGAGATCGCTTAACATCCCTCTCATTCCAGTAGATGAATTCATTCTGATTCCTTCCATTGGAACTGGATGTCCACCATTATTCTATCATCTTCGTGACACGAGTGCATTTCTCTTGCAGATACATATTCTCTATGTTGAATGTTCCCGCCTATCACTAAAACCAACATCACTGTAATCCATCCCAGTTCACTCTGACAATTTCATTTCGTTCTTCTGAAATGATGTAACACTTTGAGACGATGATTACGCACACATATAAATAAATTGATTACTTTGATTACACCACAATGCGAGATAAATGCCAAACCACTTACTTCAGTGCATTTTTATACAACTTCTCTGCTACATATTCACTGCACAAACTATTTTCAAAGCTCAAATAAAACTTATAGTTTTCGCGCATCATTTTCAAGCAGCCAACTGATGAGGTGAAAGTTGGAATATCCTTTGGACATGATAACGTACCACACTCACCATAAATATCAACCTGAAAATAGAAAACTTTAGTAAACTATTGAACAGATGAGTTGTATGTTTCAATGATGAATTTAGTGACTGCATCGAATTCGTTGTGCATATGTTTGATAAAAACTCCGCCTCTAGATCCTCCGGTGTCTGGGAGGGAGTTGAAGGGAGTTGAAGGAAGAATTACGACGACTCATGAACACAGTGATTTCAGAAATGCACATGTACATGCATATAACACCTGGATATAGAAATGAGTGATCACTGAGTATGGTGTAAGAATACCTGAATTGATAATCTTGTGCGGCTAGTTTATGGAATAGTTACATGTGGTGATATTAATCCAGTAATCCAGTTCCCTACGGAATTGCCATTCGATTAAATCATCTTCATTCTGAGGATTATCCGTAGGATTTCTGAGATGCTCATTTGTTTATATGTACAGTCTAACCAACTTGTATATTTGAAGGATAAATTTACAATGAAGTGAAAGAGAATCAAATATTCAAATTGTTGATATTGAGTATAAATTGCAATGATGAACAGACATCATGAGGAAATCAAACACCTTCGCTGGTCTTTAAATGTCAATAGTATATGACCAATCAGCAACTAAGAAAGCTCTCTTGAAAGACTGTGAAAGTGAGTAATGCTAAAGAATCAGTGCTTGAACTCCATCGAGACCACATGCGTGATTTAGAGGTCTTAGTTTCAAGGATGGAAACCTATTATCAACACAATGATAGAACATACAATCATGCAGATTTGAGAATAATACACTGATGACATGAATCGATGTCTACTTCATGCACTGTTGTCAATCAATGAGGACAATTTCAGTAGACCTTGTTTCATTGTATTCCAATTATTATTAGTTCGTTTCTCCATGAATCAACTTTTCAGTCATTTTCGTCATAATTGCATATGCAACGAATAATAACATGAAGATCACTCTCATCCCGAATTCGTTCCGAGTGACACATTTCGCATGCTTCGTTGTGGTGTTTGTATGAGCTAATGATTCATTTGTACCTGATGTCTGCCTGGTTTCGAATTCCAAACACAATACGTTCGTTAGTGCTCACCTAGTTCTGTATACTTAGATTGCACTACTTCGGGAATTCCTAGTTCTCACAGTAGTTCAAATACTACTAATTATTTTATTCGTGCTTTATACATTTTGTCTCTCCTCAATTATTCGTTTCCTCGAAATTATTGAAAAAAGTGTAGAAACTCAAAGTTAAGCTTTGTTAAACTCACTGAGATATGTCTTGAAAGTTCTTTGGCATATTGCATTCTTGGACTTTTCGGTATACAGTTACTCACAAACCATGCAACTTTTTTTGATTTCCCACTAGCGATATTTCTAGAAGGTAAAGGATACCGTGTTTCTGGTCCATGGTGCTTTATGTATGGCTCATAGGAACCGTATGGTGAATAAATCGTTGAATCCAAACGGAAGGAGATAGTAAAATTAATCTGGATATGAGAGGGATAAATTGAAGTAAAATGACATCATGGATATTGAAATAAATGAAGAAGTTAGTAATTTTGGTATTCCAATAATGTTTTACTAAAGTGGTTCGTGAGTAGATTTGAGTTTTATCGTTTTGAACTATAGATTCACGATACAGACTTGAGTGATTTGTTCACGATCGCTGGTGTCGTGGTGTATTTGCAATGCTCAAGGGTCTCTCAAGCTATAAAGAACGAGATAATTAATTATCATCTGCACGATATGAAGAGTGAATCCATGATGTACAGCATAGTATCACTTTGAAGCGACTCAGAGGATTTACAACCCAGTGTCGAATCAGCTCGTTTTGATGACCCTCTTTGTGATTGACTACAGAAATAAACCGATTTAATTCTGATAGATTGACGAAAACTTCCTGACTCACATGAGGTGGCTACTGACAAAGTTGTCGTCAACAACATTGGAAACAGCCGTATTAAACCATCTAACTCGGAAAACACATCATAACAAATAGTAAAGCTTCATCTGTGAACCACTTACAACCGACTGTTATAAACAAAACATTTTGCAAATTATCCGGAAATGCACGCCCATCATATCAGTACATATGGTAGAGTAGAATAATAGTCTGAAATGGTGAAATGAATTCTATGGAGTTCCACCAAGAGGTGAACATTATTTTCATTCGAATAATTGAACAATCAGTTGGAAACTATATAAAATTCCATGAACTAATCAATGAATATCCATTAAATTAATGGATGTGTTTTACCTGATTTTGAACATTGACCACAATTGTAACCCAAATCTGCACACGAAATGACTTATTTATTCATCTTCTTGCAAAACTTCTCTTACAAAATCAAACACAGTGTAACATATGTACTAAAGCGTATCAAGTTTTAACGTTTTTACTGGACAACTTCTACTGTTGTGTGACGCATAGGTAGGTGTTATATGGGAGCTCATAAACTCCATACAATTAGTCCCGTCCATGGATTCAAATGAAGAACAAGGATATTATTCGCTGGGTAACACGAATCCATCCTCCTTTCGTAGACCTCGTCACCTACATTCAACCGTATTGACATTGTAATATTACATGATATTTAATGATAAACATTGATGATTGAAGGAATTGAAATGACAAAGATAAGTAATATTATTATGACCAGAATTACTCACTTCATTTTCCAGAAAACCTGCCATAGCAATATGTACAGGCGACTCTTGTATTAAACTAAACCACAATTGTTCTGGAGGTCGAGTTCCTTTTGGCACTTTATCTTCTGTCAGTATAAGTGCATCAGCTTCTCTCCATCTATTCATATCAGTGATAACAGCACATTTCGAGGCATGACATTTTGAAAAATCCATCGGTGTGAAAATTGTACGATGCCCATAGTTGAGAAACGTCTTCACCTGAGACAAGAGTAGAATACAAATTCATGCGTTGATCTCCGTAATTTCTTGGGCATCATATTTGACATCCATTACAAACATAGTTCAGAAATCCTACGCACAAACTATGATTTCGTCAACCTCATATCCAATTGAACAACATATGTCCCAATTTTTATACAGAATGGATTTAGTTATGAAGAGGAATAGAAACTGGGATTTGAGGTTCTTTTCATCAGAGATTCATCAAAATTCGAACAACATTATAAACAATCGGATAATTCACAACCTTCCTAACAATACTATATATCCTAATGGTTCGTAATGATAGCAATTTTTATTATTGATGTCATTCATGTCAACGAACTCTGTGTTGCTTAAATGATAATGATTTCTACTGTAATGGTAGTTACCTTTCAGCAAACTGTGTGTAAGAGTTCATGTTAGTACGAAATACATCCAAACACTCACATGATTACATTTCTGTAATACGATTGAATATCGAAACCACAAACTAGTTTTTATCATTCATTTGGTGGGATGAATTTAAATGAAAATAAACAGATTGTGAATTATAGAAGGGGTTTTGTGGAGATTTAGTATTTTATTATAGTTGAAAGCGTGAGTCAATTGAAGCTAGACCACCATGGAAAACCTGGAAACACTGGATGGCCGTTTCGTCCTATTATGGGACTACTCAGCAGTGCGCATCCACGAACACACTCTCGCGAGCGAGATTCGAACCCAGGACCTACCAGTCTCGAGCCGAAGCCCTTAACCGATAGACCACTGAGCTGGCATCCAACGGTGTTAATGTCTATCGAACATTTGAATTGAACATTTTTGTGAGATCACTAACCAATTGATGTAGGACAAGCAACAGACGACTGTTTTGTTGCTGAATGAGACGATTCAGCAGTGAGCGTCCACGACCGATAGTTTAAATTACTGCGTATCATCCGTCTAGTTGTAATTCCAATGGCTTATGTGACTATATTATTCAACTGATAAAAATGGAGTTGTAATACTTTTATCACAATATAAGTAGAATTTTAACTCTCCCGTAAATTATGAATGTTAATCATATCACTTGGAATCCAATGTGAATTTGATATAGTCCTGAAATTATGATATTTCAAATTTCAATAGTTTTCATCACAGAGAGATTTTAATCACTGAAAAATTCCCATCATATTAAAATACAATTATATGTACAAAGAATATTCTTTTCTATAATTTCTAATCAGATTCCACAATTATAAATCCAAATTAATAATCCAAAAAGAAGATTGGCCAAGTTTAAGGCAGAGTACATCAATTTAAGAAACTGTAATATGTGAATCAAGGATTGTTTGTCATATAAAATAAAAATAAGATCGAATCGTTAATGTTGGAGATGACTTATATGAAATGGTAACTTGAATCAGTTTATAAGTGAAATGAACTGATGAGATAAATGATCAGAATAAATATAGTTGACATGAGGGTGAAGATAGAACAATGGGATTACAAATCAGAGATTACGTAATATATAGAATAATATGAATTAGGTCAGATATAGTAGATAGGGGGTGGATGATGAATAAATTTCTCTAATAGGTTAGCAAGTGTAATAATAATAATAATAATAACAATGGTAAGATGTGTAGATAAACTAAGTTTAAGATATAAAAATGAACATTAATCAAATTAATGTCACCATATTATAAAATTGATTATTAACAAGTTGACCTTGAAGTTAACAACTCTATTTTAGCCCATTTAGTTCAGACAGGACATAGAACCAACATTGAGCAATCATTCACAATAATATATCGTGTTAACAGCAGTCTACCTGATTCCGTCAAACTGAGAATCCTGCAGACAGCTGAGGCAATTGCTATTCCGATCAAATCGCCAGAGCTTTGCATCCATAAAAAAAATATGTCCAGTCGTTCCTTTTAACCTGGCCAACTTTCACTTTATATCACAGAGAGATTTATTTGAAATATATTATTCGAAATCATATTTCACATTTTCAATCCGAGTTGTGATTGAACTGAATAATAGTGTATTTTTCACACTAACTCATTACTCTCCGACTATTCTATTAACATTTCATTGATGGTATATTCCAATCTCAATCTATTACATTCAAAGTGTAAATCATTGTATAACGATAAGAATTTTATTCAAATTTACTGGTTCAATAGTAATTAGCTACCATTAAAACTTGATACTTACTTTCGAAACTTTTGAATGGAGTAGTAATCAGATATTATTTATATTTAATGATAGCATTATTAGCCAAGAATTGATAAATTACAAACTATAATTGGTTGATTTACAAAGTCCAATGGGAGTTATTTCAAAAATGTCAATCATGTTATATTATGTACTAAACGTTATACACTTTGTGTATATTATATGAAGATATAATCTATCTTCATATCCTGTGTTGTCCACTTTGACTTCAGCATCAGGATGATGAGGTCCTTTCTTGAGCACTTTGTTATTAGTGATTGCAGCCTCGAGTAGAACTGATCTTCATTGTCGTTGTTGCTATCATTGGTGGGTGCATAACATTGAATAATATTCATCGTCATCTCGTCCTTCTTTGTTTTAAATGATGCTTTGATAATTCTGGATCCATGAGATTCTCATCCTACACGTGCATTTCATGCTTCTCTGGACAGCATCAAAACAACTCCCTGAGTATGTGAAGCATTGTCCTCTTCGTGACTGGAGTACAACAGCATCTCTCCCGTATCTAGCCTTTACTGTCCAGCTTGTTTCCAATGGATTTTGCTAATTCCAAGTACTGCCAAGTTGTATCCCCTCAGTTTTGATGCTATTTGACTGGTCCTCCCGGTTTCTCACATTGTCTGAACGTAAAAGTGTATTTTTTACACCAACTCATTATTCTCCAACTATTCTATTAACATTTCATTGATGAGAAGGGGTTTTGTCGAGATTTCAGTATCTTTTCAAAGTTGAAATCATGAGTCAATTGAAGCTAGACCACCAGGGAAAACCTGGAAGAACTGGACGGCCAAATCGTCTTATCATGGGACTCCTCAGCAGTGCGCATCCACAATCCCACAATCGCGAGATTCCAACTCAGGACCTACCAGTCTCGCGCCAGACCACTTAACCGATAGACCACTGAGCCTGCCGGCACCCAACGGTGTTAATTTCTTACCTCAACCAATCCACGATGTTTGAGCAACCGTTCACCAATTGTTTTCAATGAGTTGATATCTCTACAACATACCTGGTTGAACTCCACTGGTCACTGCTTCCCATTAGAACTCAAGGAAACATCTCTTGAATTCAGTCACTAATGAGCATATGATTATAGATCAAACAGGGGTTTTGTGGAGATTTCAATATTTTCATAGTTAAAATCATGAGTTAATTTTCGCGCTATATATTCCAATCTCATTCTATTACATTCAAAGTATAAATCATTGTATAATGATAATAATTTTATTGAAATTCACTAATTCAATAATAATTAACTATCATGAAAACTTGATACTTACTTTTGAAACTTCTAAATGGACTAGTAAATAGTGTATTAATAAAACATTATTTTTCGTACATCATCCATACCTTTATTGATAGAATAAATTCACTTGGAATTAAAGTGAACCACATATAGATTGGTCGGATTTTATATATATATATATATATATATATGTAGAGAGAACGAGAGAGTCAGAGCGAATGAGAGAACGAGAGAGAGTCAGAGTGAATGAGAGAACGAGAGAGAGAGTCAGAGTGAATGAGTGATAGAGAGAGTAAGATACATCTTACCATTTCATTCGTTTGTTTTAATACGTTATTACTTATTCATGTAGTACAACAACAACAACGACAACAAAAACAACAATGAAATGGTAACGACTACATTTCATTTCAATATTATTTTTATAAATGGTACGTTGGGTTGTTTGTTTGGGTTGTTTGTTTGTTTGTTTACATTATTATTCTTTATACAACTATTCAATAATAAAAATATTATTCATTTTTTAAAATTATATTACACTTATAAATTGACAAAAGTTACCATTGTCCTAAAACCTGATTATTAGAATAAACAAATTTTTTAAATGCAAGTTGTGTAAAAAAAAATAAAACAAAGTTATAATTTATTATTATGTATATATGGTAACAGTGAAGATATCATCAATATTGTAGGTTAGCAACTGTTTACCAATAACACTTTCTATAATCGAAATGTACCCACCCAGTTAAAAATAAGAAGTTAGAAGAGAAGAGGTTGGAGAAATATATATTTGATGGGTTATTAAGTGATTGATCTAATTGGGTTAATGATCGTAGGAGATGTTTCCTATGCTATGTTGTAACGTGATCTGATACGAATGTATGACCGAGCGTCTTTAGCTAAATGAGTTCACTAAAACTAATATGATCAGCATCCAATGTCAAACACTTACAGAGCTATTGATTTTGTGGATTAATTTACAGCTACAACAGTAAATTCTCAAAAATTATATATATATATATATAGCGTTTCTCTTGAATATATGGAAAGTAAACATGCAATCATTTCCGGAAGATTTCAAATATACATAATTTTAACTATGGAAATACTGAAATCTCCACAAAACCCCTGTTTGATCTATAATCATATGCTCATTAGTGACTGAATTCAAGAGATGTTTCCTTGAGTTCTAATGGGAAGCAGTGACCAGTGGAGTTCAACCAGGTATATTGTAGAGATATCAACTCATTGAAAACAATTGGTGAACGGTTGCTCAGACATCGTGGATTGGTTGAGGTAAGAAATTAACACCGTTGGGTGCCGGCAGGCTCAGTGGTCTATCGGTTAAGTGGTCTGGCGCGAGACTGGTAGGTCCTGAGTTGGAATCTCGCGATTGTGGGATTGTGGATGCGCACTGCTGAGGAGTCCCATGATAAGACGATTTGGCCGTCCAGTTTTTCCAGGTTTTCCCTGGTGGTCTAGCTTCAATTGACTCATGATTTCAACTTTGAAAAGATACTGAAATCTCGACAAAACCCCTTCTGATATATATAACTGACATGTGATAAGCAAACAATAGTGACATTTGATATATTAGCCCCATATAGCTTATTACGCCTTAATATCTTCGATTATCTGTTTTGATTAACGAATGTACAAAATATACATATTCAAAATCCCATTCTCGTATTCGACTTATTTAATTCTGTTATTTACTAACACGATTTAAGTCGACGATTATATATGTGGATTAGCGATATGTATATTTTGACAGCAATCATTTTAATAGCATTCCGAAATAACCTAACTGGAGTCAGATTTAGGGTTACTGAAGTGATGAACTCGATGACGATGAACCTAACGCTGTAAACTTCGTCAATGAATAACCTTTCACACTCCATACTTTTGACGAACAAACTTGGTGAAGCTAGCTCAATCTCTAATCTGAAATACTCAGCGAAGCATGTGAAGCAAGACATAGACGTGCTAAAATCGTATCATCTTATCGATACTTTGTCCTCATGTCAATTCTTCTCATTAGTTTATCTGGTGGATTGTTCCATTATGATTCAAATAATTATCAGTCTCATTATTACATTAATGTCACATTTCACCTAACATGGAATTGTAATTGCCGATCGTGTTGACATTAAATTATGACATTTATGCGATAATATCACTTACCGAACAAATTATAAATTTATGAACATTCCATCCACGTTCTGACATTCGAAATTCACTGGAGTATTTTTATTATTGAATAACGTGAAATTTTTCCGCTTTGAAGTGAGTTTGATCCATTTTTTCGATGTCATTTTTACCCTATTATTACACTCATTCACGTCGTCGAGGTCATTTTTATGTTATCACACCACAAATTTTTCATCTCGATATCATCTATGATGTCTGTGGATGCCTTTATTTCTGATAAGTTTTTGCTAGGATCGATCATCTTTATTTTGCTCTGGATCATTTATCACATCAATGGCTTAATTATTATCGTTCATTTTTGTGGATATATGGCTATCACATGTCATATATTTCCGACATATTTACTAGCTGCTCGTACACCGAACAACCTGCAACCTGTCAAGTAAATTGACGGTCTAGAGATATGCGCATGCACACGAATCCTCAGTCCAAACAGTCGAGAGAACCTCCTGCACGCTGGCAACAGTTAGCAACTCTATCATAGACATAAGTTTGAAGTCATAATTTTGATAACAGGTACTGATGTCCTCAAAATGCAACTAATGTTCATTTTATCGAATCTATACGCAGAAATCATCATTTTCCTACTTATTCAACGACAGTCTATACCCAACTTCAGCCATTTGTTTTCTTTAATTAATGATCCTTATTTTAGTGTCTATACACACATTAAGTACTCGACGCCGCATTACCAGCCACTTAGTAACGATTCTGTTCATCTTACCTATTCGTTCATATGTATAATGGCATGCTCCATCATCAATTACCCATAAACATTATTCGATTAATGCAATTAATATTCTATTCCCGTAGCATTGTATGTCAGGATATAGAGTTTAGAGCTCATCTCTTAAGCATACACTCTTGTTCGTCACATCCAAGCCAGTCTCACTCGCCGTCACCGATAGTCATATGTATTGGTACTTTTATCATGGCTTAGTAGGGTTTCTTAACAAACGAGGTCGAGTGAATATCCCTTAGACGAAATGAACCATGTTAGACTTCACGACCGAAAACGAATACAACTCCGCAGTCACTGATCTATTCCTCTGGTCGTTCTACTAACATATAATCTTCATAGTTGAAAGCATGAGTCAATTGAAGCTAGACCACCAAGGAAAATTTGGAAGCACTGGACGGCTGTTTCGTCACCCCTCACATGACACCGTACTCTATCAGATATACTACAATTGTTTTCACTACTTATTGTTAACGTTAACCACATACCTCATCTCCGTTATTTTCGAAAACAGACATTTTTCAAATAAATA